>NC_068437.1:7385011-7626583 GCF_023373465.1 Oncorhynchus keta
CTAAGCATAAATGTAGCATTGTGTAACTTACTTACAGGAAGGAGCCTGTCCGAAATGTTAACCAGCTGCTAGCTATATATTTTATTACATAAAAACACGTATTTATTGGAACATTTCGTTACACTAAGTAGAAATCTCATATTGACTATTGTTTTGTACGAAAATGCAGGAAATAAATCACTACCACGGTAGCTAGATCATGAATGGAATGTGAAAGCAAGCCAGTCACATTCAATCATGGGTGTATTCATTTACCTCTTCGAACGGAAACCGTATAAGAAGCAAACGTAATGGGGACGAACCTTCCTGAATTTGTCCAGTAGAAACTCTCGTTTTTATTGCAAAACATTTTCCGTTAGGAATAAACGGTTTCTGTTCTGCAAAGTAAATCGGCGTTGTGAATACACCCCAGTACTGTGGCGTCGCTTCGATTAGCAACTCGGAGTTCTGCAGCATGCCTTGGCTGCTTGGTTGTTTTCAGTCTACATAGTATTGCAACACGTGCCACTCGTATTTTCATGTCCATGTTCAGATTCAAATGACAACTGGCACACTCATACTTTCTTCCCAGCATGGATGTTTGAAATAAATAAATCCTGTTTGTGTATTAAGTTTAGGCTTACATTTTAAAAAATGTATACCTTCCTACCTGAAAGTACATATATTCTTGAGTGAAAAGGTCAACACAATTTTTGCGCGAGTATGACCAAAAAACGGCCCGGTAAATACATGACTACCCAGACGCCATGCTGAAGTTGTTTCGTCCGCAGGTCTTTCAGCCCCCTCGAGCATGAGTTCAAAATGAAACGGCGCTTGGAGGAACAGGAACCGGTATTTGCGTCCCAACAGCGGCGCCTCACCTGCAGCACGGAGGCTTTCCAGCACCGTGTCCTGGCCCCGGCGCCTGCCGCATACGAGGCGGTGGGCGACAGCATGCAGCCTACGGCAGGCAACATTCAGTATTCTGTCCCACAGGGCTACCAGGTACGCATGGCTACACACGCAACCAAGTTGTATGGTTTAACTGCAATTTTTAATCATAAATGAGCAGTAACTTCCCTAATTGTGATATTCTGTTGCTATGTACACTCTGGAATGATTAAAAACAATTTATCAATCGATTCCAGAACTGCATTCAGAAAACAACCAAACAATCAGTAATTTCCTCCCCCCAAAATAAATGGCTTATATGCACGACTGATCAAAAGTTTTAGAACACCTATTCATTCAAGGTTTTTTATTTATTTTCTACATTGTAGAATAATTGTAGAATAATACTGAAGACGTACAAATTATGAAATCACACAAATCACACATGGAATCATGTAATAACCAAAAAGTGTTAAACAAATCAAAATATATTTTATATTTTTGATTCTTAAAATAGTCACCCTTTGCCTTGACGACAGTTCTGCACATTCTTGGCATTCTCCATATTATGGCAAGAACAGCTCAAATAAGCAAAAGAGAAATGACAGTCCATCATTACTTGAAGACATGAAGGTCAGTCAATCCGGAAAATGTAAATAACTCAGTTTCTTTTTAAGTGCAGTCGCAAAAACCATCAAGCGCTATGATGAAACTGGTTCTCATGAGGACCGCCACAGGAAAGGAAGACCCAGAGTTACCTTTGTTGCAGAGGATAATTTCATTAGAGTTACCAGTCTCAGAAATTGCAGCTCTAATAAATGCTTCACTGAATTCAAGTAACAGACGCATCTCAACATCAACTGTTCAGAGGAGGCTGCGTGAATCAGGCCTTCACGATCGAATTGCTGCAAAGAAACCACTACTAAAGGATGCCAATAAGAAGAGGCTCGCTTGGGCCAATAAACATGAGCAATGGACATTAGACCGGTGGAAATTTGTCCAAATTGGAGATTTTTTTGGTTCCAACCTCCGTGTCTTTGTGAGACGCAATGTGAGTGAACGGATGATCTCTGCATGTGTGGTTCCCACTGTGAAGCATGGAGGAGGTGTGATGGTATGCGGGTGCTTTGCTGGTGACACTGTCAGTGATTTATTTAGAGTTCAAGGCACACTTAACCAGCATGGCTACCACAGCATTCTGCAGCGTTACGCCATCCCATCTGGTTTGCTCTTAGTGGGACTATCATTTGTTTTTCAACAGGACAATGGCCCAAAACCTCCAGTCTGTGTAAGGGCTATTTGACCAAGAAGGAGAGTGATGGAGTGCTGCATCAGATGACCTGGCCTCCACAATACCCCGACCTCAACCCAATTGAGATGGTTTGGGATGAGTTGGACCGCAGTGAAGGAAAAGCAGCCAACAAGTGCTAAGCATATGTGTGAACTCCTTCAACATGGTTGGAAAAGCATTCCAGGTGAAGCTGGTTGAGAGAATGCCAAGAGTGTGCAAAGCTGTCATCAAGGCAACGGGTGGCTATTTTAAAGATATAAATATTTTAAAATATATATTTTTATTTGTTTAATACTTGTTTGGGTTACTACATGATTCCACATGTTTTGATGTCTTCACTATTATTCTACAATGTAGAAAATAGTACAAATAAAACCAATTTGACTCTGTGTCCCCCCCCTACAGGTCCCCACGGTGCCACAGAACTCGAGTGGTCATGTGCACACCCCTAGCCCAACGGTACACCACCACAGCCCAGCGGTCCAGCCCCACGGGCCCCCTGTGATGCAGTGCCACGCTCACCCCCCTGCCTCAGCCCAGGGCCAGCAGCAATTCCAGAGGCTCAAGGTGAGACCTCCTGGCCCCCCCGTTTGGTGTTTTCCAGGCCAGCCTAATGAGAGCAATTTAGATTTTATTCTGAAATATAATCAAATAAGACCCAGATGAACAGTGATCAGACTTAGAGTGATGGATATCTTTCTGTCTCTCAGGTGGAAGATGCTTTGTCTTACCTGGACCAAGTGAAACTCCAGTTTGGCAACCAACCTCAAGTCTACAATGACTTCCTGGACATCATGAAGGAGTTCAAGTCTCAAAGGTGAGGTCATTCACGATTGACATTTAAGGTTTTGCCTCTCTCTTACTCTAGCATGACAAATGTTAACTGCCTTTCAAGCAAATATGTTTCTCTGTTTTGTCACAGCATTGACACTCCAGGGGTGATAAGCAGGGTATCCCAGCTCTTCAAAGGCCACCCCGACCTCATTATGGGATTCAACACCTTCCTGCCACCGGGCTACAAGATCGAGGTTGCGACCAACGACCTAGTCAATGTAACCACGCCGGGTCAGATCCACCACATCACCCCTCACGGCATTTCTGTCTCACAAATCCCCCTGTCGGGACCACCCACCCCGCACCAGCCCCAGGTGCCAGCCCCCACCACCACCTCTGCACCATCCCCTCCCACACAGCCAACCCCTACCAAGATGAGCAAGGTGAGTGGGTGAAAATATAAATATTACACATTATTTGCCTGTATTATGTTTACCACTCTGTTTTCTCAGTCTGCTAGTCCAAAATGTTAAATATGTTAGTTTTTCCCCAACATGATTTTATATACATATTCATTTTGTCTTTGTCTAGCAGCCACTGCAATCTCCAGTCCTCACGCCAAGCAGCCAGCCCAATCCGTCCATCCCCGCCTATGCCTCCCCCCAATCCCCAACCCTGCAGCCCCACACACCGATCAGTGGCACGCCCAATGCCCCTCCGCTGCAGAACAACCAGCCTGTGGAGTTCAATCATGCCATCAACTACGTCAACAAGATCAAGAACCGTTTCCAGGGTCAGCCGGACATCTACAAAGCCTTCCTGGAGATCCTGCACACCTACCAGGTCAGCAGCCAAACCACATTTTCTTCTTAGACCACCTATCACATGATATTCCAACTGGAGCATTCATAATAGCAATGTTTTTCTTTGTCAACTCTAGAAGGAGCAGCGGAATGCTAAGGAGGCAGGAGGGAACTACACCCCAGCCCTGACAGAGCAGGAGGTCTATGCCCAGGTGGCCCGGCTCTTCAAGAACCAGGAGGACCTTCTCTCTGAGTTTGGCCAGTTCTTACCAGATGCCAACAGCTCGGTGGTGAGTAGAGCACAAAGCATTTATCTGTGCCCTGAGTATACAAAACAAAGTCTGTTCAAAGTATTAATTTGTATTCAGAAATATTTGTCCCTAAAAGTCCATATCAGACATAAAATTCAGTGGTTGACGTAACATTTCGAGGTTTTCAAATGAGTACCTGAGGTAATATTGTGATGCAACTACCTCTGAGCTATCTGCCAATGTCGTGTCCCTTGTCCTCCCTAGCTGTTAAGCAAGACGACAGCAGAAAAGGCGGAGTCTGTGCGGAATGACCACGGTGGCACAGCGAAGAAGCTGCAGCTCAACAACAAACAGAGGCCCAATCAGAACGGTTGCCAGATCCGCATGCTCTCTGGGACGGTTGCCACACCCCCTGTCAAGGTACACACCCCTTATATCTGCACACTGTAGATACGAAAATGCATTACCCTCTGACTGCTTTCCAGCATGCTCTACTATTTTACAGCTTGTGTTGAATTATTTATCAATATAAACTGATATATTTTTTACATCACAGTTGAGAATTCACACTCTTTTGTTCACAACTTTGCTATCTTGAAGAAGAAGCCCAAGTTACTGAATTTGAAAGACTCGTCCCTGGTAGAAGCCAGCAAACATGGAGATGGCACAGAATCTCTGTTCTTTGAGAAGGTGAGTTTGAGCTTGGCTTTCTGCCCAATTTAGTTTCATTAGCTACGGTATTAAATAACCTGATAGGTCAATGTTTTTAAGTAAATTTAATTAAGTATTAACGAGTAAAAGTAGCTTATTTCCTGATATAATGAACTAAATGTTTAGATTTAGATTTTACCTTTATTTAACTAGGCGAGTCAGTTAAGAACAAATTCTTATTTTCAATGATGGCCTAGGAACAGTGGGTTAACTGCCTTGTTCAGGGGCAGAACAACAGATTTTTACCTTGTCAGTTCGGGGATTTGATCTTGCAACCTTTCAGTTACTAGTCCAACGCTCTAACCGCTAGGCTACCTGCCACCCCAGGCGGGGGTGCTTGAAAAGCTTGAAGGTGCAGTATGATATACACTGCTCAAAAAAATAAAGGGAACGCTTAAACAACACAATGTAACTCCAAGTCAATCACACTTCTGTGAAATCAAACTGTCCACTTAGGAAGCAACACTGAAAAATGGAATATACAACAGGTGGAAATTATAGGCAATTATCAAGACACCCCCAATAAAGGAGTGGTTCTGCAGGTGGTGACCACAGACCACTTCTCAGTTCCTATGCTTCTTGGCTGATGTTTTGGTCACTTTTGAATGCTGGCGGTGCTTTCACTCTAGTGGTAGCATAAGATGGAGTCTACAACCCACACAAGTGGCTCAGGTAGTGCAGCTCATCCAGGATGGTACATCAATGCGAGCTGTGGCAAGAAGGTTTGCTGTGTCTGTCAGCGTAGTGTCCAGAGCATGGAGACAGGCCAGTACATCAGGAAATGTGGAGGAGGCCGTTGGAGGGCAACAACCCAGCAGCAGGACCGCTACCTCCGCCTTTGTGCAAGGAGGAGCCCTGCAAAATGACCTCCAGCAGGCCACAAATGTGCATGTGTCTGCTCAAATGGTCAGAAACAGACCTCATGAGGTTGGTATGAGGGCCTGACGTCCACAGGTGGGGGTTGTGCTTACAGCCCAACACCGTGCAGGACGTTTGGCATTTGCCAGAGAACACCAAGATTGGCAAATTCGCCACTGGCACCCTGTGCTCTTCACAGATGAACGCAGATTCACACTGAGCACATGTGACAGACGTGACAGTCTGGAGACGCCGTGGAGAACGTTCTGCTGCCTGCAACATCCTCCAGCATGACCGGTTTTGCGGTGGGTCAGTCATGGTGTGGGGTGGCATTTCTTTGGGGGGCCGGACACAGCCCTCCATGTGCTCGCCAGAGGTAGCCTGACTGCCATTAGGTACAGTGATGAGATCCTCAGACCCCTTGAGACCATATGCTGGTGCGGTTGGCCCTGGGCTCCTCCTAATGCAAGACAATGCTAGACCTCATGTGGCTTGAGTGTGTCAGCAGTTCCTGCATGCGGAAGTCATTGATGCTATGGACTAGCCTGCCCGTTCCCCAGACCTGAATCCAATTGAGCACATCTGGGACATCATGTCTCGCTCCATCCACCAACGCCACGTTGCACCACAGACTCATCAGGAGCATGCCCAGGCATTGTAGAGAGGTCATACAGGCACGTGGAGGCCACACACACTACTGAGCCTCATTTTGACTTGTTTTAAGGACATTACATCAATGTTGGATCAGCCTGTAGTGTGGTTTTCCACTCATTTTGAGTGTGACTCCAAATCCAGACCTCCATGGGTTGATAAATTTGATTTCCATTGATAATTTGTGTGTGATTTTGTTGTCAGCACATTCAACTATGTAAAGGAAAAAGTATTTAATAAAAATATTTCATTCATTCAGATCTAGGATGTGTTATTTTAGTGTTCCCATTCTTTTTTTGAGCAGTGTAGTTAATCTTAAAGGGAACATGCTATTTTCTTTTTAAAACTTTTTGAATCTGTCTTTACTTGACGTCTCATCCAGCCAGGTGTTTTATATATTATTTTTGCAGGTGCGGAAGGCCTTGCGGAGTGCAGAGGCCTATGACAACTTCCTGCGTTGTTTGGTTATCTTCAACCAAGAGGTCATCTCCAGGGCTGAGCTGGTGCAACTGGTGCTACCTTTCCTGGGGTGAGTACGGAAGTTGGGAAACTGCCTCACTCACTCAGTGACCGACTGATTGGTCGTGGCTTGTTTCACATCATTGACATGTTCGACTGATTATACATTCATTTGATCCATTCAGTAAAGCTTTGTGTGGCTGAAGCAAAAACCTTTTTTAACCAAAATGGCCACTGTCGTTGACAGGAGATTCCCTGAACTGTTCAATTGGTTCAAGAACTTCCTAGGATACCGGGAAATGTCCCACACTGAGCGCTATCCCAAGGAGCGTGCCTTGGAGGGCATTGCCATGGAGATAGACTATGCTTCCTGCAAGAGACTGGGCTCGAGCTACAGAGCACTGCCGAAGAGCTACACGCAGCCCAAGTGCACCGGGAGAACGCCACTGTGCAAAGAGGTAAGTGCAACACTGCCCCTCGAAGGCAATCTAAAGAACTACAGCCATTCAACAGGCCCTCAAGGGAACCTTCTTCACCAGCCATTAACCACACCTACCTGTCAGCTGTTCACACAAATAATTACTCACTGTGTGTACTTTTTTCTGAATGTAGTGGATGTTCATGTCGGAACCATGTTTCTATAGGTTTACTTGGTGAAATCAGAGCTGTATTATTACCAGAGATGTATTGCGTTGTGTGGTGCAAAGCTGGGAGGCAATCTCTTATTTTTTTTATTTTACACCTTTTTATATGTGTAAAGTATGTACACAATGTTTAGTGTGTCCTTGCTTCATCCAGGTCCTCAATGACACCTGGGTGTCCTTCCCTTCCTGGTCTGAAGACTCCACCTTTGTGAGCTCCAAAAAGACCCAGTATGAGGAGCACATCTACAGATGTGAGGATGAACGCTTCGAGGTGAGTTAGCGCAAAACTGTAAACCAAATGAATAAGAACAGTTTTGATCTGTTTCATGGACAAATACATCCATCTATGCCAGGGATGGGCAACGTTGATGGGGTGGGGAGCACAAAAAAACAGAACTCGTGTCATGAGGCATCCCCTTGCTAACAAAACATGTTTAGCCCCCCTCGTGACATCTATTTTTTTTTACGTTTCCTGCGAATTTGCACATTTTGCCATTGGGTAGAGGTACACTTTTGCAGTTTTTAATATAACTCATGTCCAATGGGCCCCACCCCTGTCAGTAATTCGACCATATTCACTACAAGTTTAGATAGCTGGCCACTAGACTAATTTACCAGTCTAAAACATTTTTACTGACATGGGCTAATTAAATTTTGAAATTTCTCCCGTTTGCCCATCCCTGATCTATGCTATTATGTTGTCTTGCCCATGTTGTGCTTGTCATGTAACGCTCCCTTATTTTCATTTGTATTTGCCTCCAGCTGGACGTGGTGCTGGAGACCAACCTGGCCACCATCCGCATGCTGGAGACCGTACAAAGAAAACTGTCCCGTATGTCTGCCGAGGAGCAGGCTAAGTTTCGCCTGGACAACACGCTGGGAGGCTCCTCGGAAGTCATCCATCGCAAGGCCATCCAGAGGATATACGGTGACAAGGCCCCTGACATCATCGATGGGCTCAAGAGGAACCCTGCCATTTCTGTTCCCATTGTGCTGAAGAGGTGAGTGTCAAGCCAAAACTCAAACTGTACCAGGAAAGGAGTATTTTTTTTATTTATTGCGCATGTCATTTGGATGAACTATCCCTAGTTTCTCGAAACTGTTGATTACATTTTTATATGTTTGTTTACGGGGCTTTTGTGGGTGTCTACGTTCTTCTTTCATGCATGCTTATATGCCTATTCTTATTATTTATTTATTTTTACCTTTATTTAACCAGGCAAGTCAGTTAAGAACAGATTCTTATTTTCAATGTCGGCCTAGGAACAGTGGGTTAACTGCCTGTTCAGGGGCAGAACGACAGATTTGTACCTTGTCAGCTCGGGGGTTTGAACTTGCAACCTTCCGGTTACTAGTCCAACGCTCTAACCACTAGGCTACCCTGCCGCCCCAGGCATCTGTGTTGAGTTGAAAACTATGAAACTTTTCACTTCTCCTGCAAGTCTCCTCATTCCCATGTTGTCCTCAGGTTAAAGACCAAGGAGGAGGAGTGGCGGGAAGCCCAGAGGGGCTTCAACAAGATCTGGAGGGAGCAGAATGAGAAGTACTACTTGAAGTCTCTCGACCACCAAGGTATCAACTTCAAACAGAACGACACCAAGGTGCTACGATCCAAGACACTGCTCAATGAGATTGAGAGCATCTACGACGAGGTGAGTTTTCTTGAATTTCAATAAGTTAAAATGGATAGAATTTAAAATTGTGGGAATAGTATGTTGCTGTTCATTCAACAGCAAGTAGGTGAAAAGTGTGTGCTTTTGTGTTGCGGTGTAGCGACAGGAACAGGCGTCGGAGGAGAACACCGCGATGCCCACCGGCCCCCATCTGACTTTGACCTACAAGGACAGCCAGATCCTGGAGGATGCTGCCGCCCTCATCATCTACCACGTCAAGCGGCAGACGGGCATCCAGAAGGAGGATAAGTACAAGATCAAACAAATCATTCACCACTTGATCCCAGACATGCTGTTTGCCCAGCGCGGCGAGCTCTCGGACCTGGAGGAAGAAGAGGAAGAGGAGATGGAGCTGGATGAGGCCGTGGCCAAGAAGCACAATGGCGTCACGCAAGGCGGAAGCCCCAACAAGTCCTCCAAACTCCTCTTCTGCAACACTGGTGCCCAGAAGCTGCGAAGTTGCACCGAGGCCTACAATCTATTTTACGTCAACAATAACTGGTACATCTTCCTGCGGCTGCACCAGACACTGTGCTCGCGGCTGATGCGGATCTACGGGCAGGCGGAGAGACAAATTGAGGAGGACATCCGGGAGCGTAACTGGGAGAGAGAGGTGCTGGGCCTCAAGCGAGACAAGAATGACAACCCTGCCATCCAGCTGAGACTGAAAGAGCCCAGTGAGTTCATAGCCCAAATCTGTTAATTCCACACAGCCTTTTCACACTCAATCACACAGGGTTTTCATCACTTTGATTGGTAAGTCTCATAGACACACAGTGCATCAGCACTGTGATAATGGGGGGCTACGTGGATCTGTGAAGCATTGAGCAAGTTAGAGATTGGGTAATCATAGCCCTTGGCGATACACAGTATGTGCAGTTGTCTGCAAAATTTCCACAGTAAATCAGTTGCTATTCAGATTGTGCATTGAAAGATGTGTGTAAGTATAGAGGTCTGCTTGGCACTTATTTTATTCATCCTGCCAGCGGACTCCCACCTGTTACTGCAAAAACTGGTCCTCAACCCAACCGCAGTCCTGCAATGTTATTTTAGGTTTAAGTAAATTTTCACGTGGCCCATTATATTAAGCTATCGATATTACTGGGTTTATCGGTCAATGTGCTAGATGTAGTTTGAAGAGAGCAGAGTTGGAGAGACTTTCTCTTGAGCTATTTTTATAGCCTACATTCAGAGTGGGACTATTTTCAGACTGAGGCAAATATGGTTAATCAGCATTTATTCCTAGGCAATGTTGTAAACTATAGCCTTAATCATATTTAGGAAGTACAGTTCCTTGGAAAGATACACCACAATAAGTCGGTTAAGAACAAATTGTTATTTACAATGATGGCCTACCCCGGCCAAACCTTCCCCTAACCTGGACGACGCTGTGCCAATTGTGCGCTGCCCTGTTGGACTCCCGATCACGGCTGTTTGTGATACAGCCCAGGATCTCATCAGGGTCTGTAGCGATGCAGTGCCTTAGACCTCTGCGCCACTCGGGACACTTGCTCGGTGAACATTTCATTCCAAAATCATGGGTATTAGTATGGAGTTGGTCCCCCCTTTGCTGCTAACAGCTTCCACTCTTCTGGGAAGGCTTTCCACTAGATGTTGGAAAATTGCTGCAGGGACTTGCTTCTATTCAGACACGAGCATTAGTGAGGTCGGGCACTGATGTTGAACAATTAAGCTCGCAGTTGGTGTTCCAATTCATCCCAAAAGTGTTCATTGGGGTTGAGGTCAGGGCTCTGCCACACTGATCTCGACAAACCATTTCTGGACCCCACTTTGTACACTAGGAATTGTCATGCTGAAACAGGAAATGTCCTTCCCAAAATTGTTGCCACAAAGTTGGAAGCACAGAATCATCTAGAATGTCGTTGAATGCTGTAGCATTCAGATTTCCTTTCACTGGAAATAAGGGGCCTAGCCCGCGCCATGAGAAATAGATCCAGACCATTATTCCTCTTTCACTCAACTTCTTTGGCACTATGTGTTCGGGCAGGTAACATTTTTATTATTGTCTACATTTTAGAATAATAGTGAAGACATTAAAACTATGAAATTACACACATGGAATCATATAGTAACCCAAAAAGTTAACAAATCAAAATATATTTTAGGTTCTTCAAAGTAGCCACCCTTTGCCTTGATGACGTCTTTGCGCACTCTTGGCATTCTCTCAACCAGCTTCATGAGGTAGTCAACTGGAATGCATTTCAATTAACAGGTGTGCCTTGTTAATTTGTGGAATTTCTTTCCTTAATGTGTTTGAGCCAATCAGTTGTGTTGTGACAATGTAGCTATATAGCTCAAACATTTAGCTCAAACGTGTCCTGTGGTATACAGAAGATAGCCCTATCTGGTAAAAAAAAAGAACAAAAAAAAGCCTATTAATATGGCAAATATAGCTCAAGGAGAAACGATAGTCCATCATTACTTCAAGACATGAAGGTCAGTCAATCTCTGGCTGTTCAGAGGAGACAGCGTGAATCAGGCCTTAATGGTCAAATTGCTGCAAAGAAACATCCACTAAAAGACACCAATAAGAAGAAGAGACTTGATAGGGCCAAGAAACAAGAGCAATGGACATTAGACTGGTGGAAATCTGTCATTTTGGTCTGATGAGTCCAAATTTGAGATTTTTGGTTCAGCCACCGTGTCTTTGTGAGGCGCAATGTGAGTGAACGTATGATCTCCGCATGTGTGGTTCCCACCGTGAAGCATGGAGGAGGAGGGGTGATGATGTGGGGGTGCTTTTCTGGTTACACTGTCAGTGATTTTTATTTTTTAAATTCGAGGCACACTTAACCAGCATGGCTACCACAGCATTCTGCAGCGATACGCCATCCCATCTGGTTTGATCTTAGTCCCACTATTATTTGTTTTTCAACAGGACCATGACCCAACACACATCCAGGCTGTCTAAGGGCTATTTGACCAAGAAGGAGAGTGATTGAGTGCTGCATCAGATGACCTGGCCCGCACAATCACCCGATCTCAACCCAATTGAGATGGTTTGGGATGAGTTGGACCACAGAGTGAAGGAAAAGCAGCCAATAAGTGCTCAGCATATGTGGGAACTCCTTCAACATTGTTGGAAAAGCATTCCAAATGACTCCCTCGTGAAGCTGGTTGAGATAATGCAAGTGTGCAAAGCTGTCATCAAGGCAAAGGGTGGCTACTTAGAAGAAACTAAAATATATATATATATATTTTTTTTTTACACTTTTATTTTTGGCTACTACATGATTCCGTATATGTTATTTCATAGTGTTGATGTCTTCACTATTATGCTACAATGTAGGAAATAGTCTAAATTAAGAATGAGTTGGTGTTTGAGCTTTTGACTGGTACTGTATACTAGGCGCACTTGATCTCACATGCCCAACTAGAAGAGCAGAGGTAGGCTACTGAAGTTGAAGTAGCGAATTCTGAGTTTGTGAATAATGTGACATGCTTTTAATACAATGGGTAGGCTAACCCATACAAATTGGAAAGACCACCATTTCTAACTCTGTAGGACAACAAAAAAATATTTTAATTCCAAAGAAGTCTGTCTGACCGCCCACTCCCACCCGCAGCATGAAAAATGCTGACGGCGCCACAATGATCTGTCAGGGTCCTCAGGTCCTGCGGTTATCCCATGGGAATGCAGTCCTCTATTTAAATGTCATCTGTACATTGGTTGAACTGATGCATAGTGCCATGATCAGTTTGTGATAGTCTTCCTTCCCCACCTGCAGTGGATATAGAGGTGGAGGACTACTACTCTGCCTTCCTGGAGATGGTGCGGAACCTTCTGGATGGCAACATGGAGCCGGCTCAGTACGAGGACTCCCTCCGGGAGATGTTCACCATCCATGCCTACACCGCCTTCACCATGGACAAACTCATCCAGAGCATCGCCAGGCAGGTCAGTAGCCCCTCATTACTGCTATTCTTCTACACTATGTTTGGGCTAGTAGTATGTATTTTTGATCCTCCAGGTTTTTGTTTAAGCATATATTTTTTTATAGGTTGTTTCTGCTGGTCTAGACCTTGTGCACTTTTCTCCTCTCAGCTCTTCTTCTTTTCTGTGTCTGCAGCTCCAGCACATAGTGAGTGACGAGATCTGCGTGCAGGTGACAGACCTGTACTTAGCAGAGAGCACCAACGGGGCCACCGGAGGTCCCCTTCCCACCCAGACATCCAGAGCTTCCACAGAGGGATGCTACCAGCGCAAGGCGGAACAGATCATGTCCGATGAGAATTGCTTCAAGGTAGATCGACCACTGTCAGGAAATAGTTTTTTTTTCTGTGATGTCAGTTTCAGACTATCGAACACATCTATAAATAAAAACTCTTAACGTTATCTTTCTCTCTCTCCTCTCCTGCCTTTCTTCCCTCGCTCTCGCCACAGCTTATGTTTCTAAAGAACAGAGGCCATGTTCAACTGACAGTGGAGCTTCTGGACACCGAGGAGGAGAACTCCGATGAACCCATGGAGGCAGAGGTAATAGACAGCACAGCACAAATATATGCTTTTATTTTCTCCTGTGTGAAACCAGGCACATCTCAGCTTTCCGCCACTTAATTAGCGCACCTGTATTTTTTGTTATACTGTATTTGACCAATGGTGAAGATTGTTGTCAATCTGTGAACACACCTAGTTGAAAGTTGTTTTTAGTGTTGTGGTAAACGGTAGATGTGTGTTATCACTGCTAATCTTTTATTTTGGCAGCTGGTCTGTGTATTGAGTGGAGTTGTTTTGTGTTTTCTAGCGCTGGTCAGATTACGTGGGTCGCTACCTGAATTCTGACTCTACCTCTCCAGAGTTGCGGGAACACCTTGCTCAGAAACCTGTCTTCCTTCCCAGGTTAGTGTCACACTATTTGAATATGCATTCTTTATTCTCTTTATTCTCCCTTTTCAAGGGGGAAGTGGTGCAAAACGCCTCAAACGAGAGTTAGCTTTGACTAGCCTAACCTGTAACCTTTTCTAATCAGGAACCTCCGTCGGATACGGAAGTACCAAAGGGGTAGGGAGCAGCTAGAGAAGGAGGCCAGCGAGGGAGAGAAAAAGTCCACGGAGAATGCCGAGAACCTTAAAATGGAATGTATGTTCAAGCTCAACTCCTATAAGATGGTTTATGTCTTCAAATCTGAGGACTACATGTACCGACGCACTGCCTTGCTGCGAGCTCACCAGGTATTCACCTCTCCTCCCATTTACTCATATTCCTCTCCCACTACCGTCTTAGTGTAGTGGAGCTGTACATATTACCCTTTGTGGCCTCATCCTTTTAATGGGCACAATCCTATTTGTGACTTGTTATTCTAGTCGGTTAAATTAGTAACCATCCTCTAAATCAGTGGTTCCCAAACTTTCACTCAGGCTCCCCTTCAAGCATTGGAGAACATTCCGCGCCCCCTCCTGCACGTGCAATGTATATTTCTGACTGTTCACAACCTTCTTGTTGGTGGCGAGAACGTTTCTCAGCTTTAAAGCTTAATTCCAGAAATTCTACACATTTTTCACATGTTGCAGAGAACTTGCAGGTTCTACATCTTGTTTTCTTACAATTTTATACGTTTTTCCGTGTCAATTGTTTTCATGTGATAATTGAGTGACTCAAACATTACAACAAAATATATGGCTAAAAAACATTCGCTGACATGGATTAGTTGATCTGGACATTTCTGAGAGGTTATAAATAGCTCTCTTATGCCGTGTTCACATGCAAATCGGAACTAGGAAACTCAAGCATTTCAGACTTGCTGATTCATTGAACGCGGCACGTATAACTACAACCAGTTAGCAAGTTGGGAATGTCAGCGTTGCCGAGTTCCGACTAGTTTGTGAACGTGACATAAGCTATGTAATGACTGACATGTCAAGGAAAACTGATGCGCTACTCATTTTTGAAATTGCACCTTGTGCATTCTACTATTACAACTTTCAAGAGTACGTTGAAAGCCGGACTGAGTTCCTTTTTGGGGTGGGACCCAAGTGCCCCCTCCGCCAAACCCTTGCGTGCCTCAGTTTGGGAACCACTGCTCTAAAGGACCACCACTTGTGTGAGCGATACCGTAGAAACCTATATTTGCTGTGTTGAGAGTTCTGTTTCTTTTAACGCAGTAGTATCATGACCACGGTGTCCCTCTCTCCTTTCCACTTGCAGTCACACGAGAGAGTGAGCACTCGATTGCACAAGCGCTTCCAGGCCTGGGTCGACTTCTGGGTGAAGGAGCATGTCACTCGCGACATGGCCGCTGAGACCAACAAGTGGCTGATGGGAGAGGGGCGCGACGGTCTGGTGCCGTGCACCACCACCCGCGAGCTGGAGATCCTCCACTTCATGAACATCAACAAGTACCGTGTCAAATACGGCTCACCCTTCAAAGCACCATAACCCACCAGGATTGGAAGGGGGGTTTGGGATTATATACTAGGATGGGTCAGGAATGGGTGAGGAGGAGAGGGCATATCAACAACTTTCTAAGGCTGATATGGGAGCACAACACACAACTAGGTCTTACCGGGGGTGACTGGATCACTGTTTTTAACCAGCGGTTTTAGCTGTGCACACTTTTGCAGGGCCTTCGGTGCCAAAATGTAGGGAGTTGTTCTGTTGGTTGAAATCTAGCCACAGTCACTGACCTGAGCTCTTACCAGCAGACCAAACCACATCGCAAATCATGGTCTTCGGGGCTTTAATAAAAGGCTTTTGGGACTTGCCCTGTGTGCTCCCTAGAGGTGCCTGCTAGGTTACAGCCTCACTTGTGCTCAGTCAGTAGGCTGGGGTTTGGTTGTTTGTTATTGACAGACATAGTAATATATGACGCCATCAGAATAAGGATTCTGTTGTCAAAGATTACTTGTGACGGTGTAACTGCGGTATCCGTGGAAAATAGTTTTGGGGGATAAGTGCACTTAACTATGAATTGGATGGGGTTGAGTTTGAGTTGCCACGGTTTCAAGGGTGCATGGAGCTCAAAGCGGACTTTAGTTGAAACGATCTGGCACAGCCACGTCCCTGTGCTGGGGACAAATCACAATAACACATCACTTCAAAACGAGAACACGATGTTTCTTATTGGTCACCTTTCCTTTTCAAACACACGGGTGCATTAAGAGAACGAGGCCTGAGTCCCATGCAGCGTTGTGGGGTGAAAAGCACTGTTGTGTTTAATGTAAAAAGACAAGTAGATTAGCCACACAACTCTGCTGTGTCTAACTGTAAAATTGTATAGCTTGTGAATGTCAGATTATGAAATGTATTGTGTGTGTGTATATATTTATTATAAGTATATAAACACAACTAATCCTGGCCAACCCTGATATTCAACCTTTTGAAGTTGCTGGCAATGCCCTACTACGCCAATACACCAGCTTGTACACATGAACCGAGATCATTATGGATGGACTATCCACACACTGTAAATAAACTGTACATAGTGTCAGACCTTTTTTATGACTAAGAACTGCGTTGTTGTGCTAGTAATACTTTCTAAGCTTACTGTGGACTGTAGTGAGAGGTGGCTGAAGTTAGTACGTATATGAAAAATAAAAATGCAAGACAGTTTTTACCAAAGGGAGTTGATTATGATAGTTGTTTTTTGTTTTTCCTTACTGTGTTTTTTTTGTTGTCCTTTGTAGTTAGAAATGTTCATTTGAAAAGTAGAAATGTATCCAGGTCTTTGTTTTTGAAATGGAAGTTTTATAAAATCTTAAATTTTTTTGACGTTTGATTTTGGCTTTCATTTCAGTCGATATCACTGCCCATATGGATATGCTGAACATACTCTCAATGGAGTGGCGCTGGGCTATTAGTGGATGGCCTGTATCCACAAAGCATCTCAGAAAAGGTCCTAGGAATCCTGTTTTAAAACCTGTTTTAAGCCCATCTCTATCAAATCGTTTCTGGATAATAATTAATTACCTCATTGTGATTGTTTTCAATTAAAATGGTCAAAAATAATAAAATAGCTTCTTAGCGAAGACTTGCTAGGACTGTCTGGGAGTGGTCTGAGTGGGGAGGGAAAAACTGAACTAGCTGTTATTGGTGGAGAGGTTTGGAACTCGTTATTGGTCTATTAACTAATTTACCGCATGGTGATGTCACAATGGAAAGGCTTAAGCTCCAACCCCCCACAAAACAGGATGAAATTTCAGGAAGTCTTTTCAAACGGCTCTTACACGAAAAGGGCATTATCATTTTCATGATTTCTAAGTATTATTCAGACCGCATGGTGTGGAAACATATATAAAACACCGAAAAATCACATGTTTTACTGCACTGGGTATTTTAATCTTCTCAAGTTGTTTGGCATGTGATACTAGATGTACACCGAGTGTAAAAAAAAAAACAACAAAAAAAACAACAACATTAACTGCTCTTTCCATGACAGACAGACCAGGTTTAAGCTATGATCCCTTATTGATGTCACTTCTTAAATCCACTTCAATCGGTGTAGATGAAGGGGAGGAGACAGATTTAAGGATTTTTAAGCTTTACGTAAAACGCTTTACAACTTACTCAAAATGATTGTCAGGATCAAGTCTTACAATGCATCTACCACAGTGCGTTTTTCTTGTTGACTTTAGTTTTACCAAAGTACCAATAGTTTGAGAACCTAAGGAACCTCTTACAAATTAATAAATATCCCATGAAAATGTTTTGGTGCCAAAGTCTTGGATGGTGAAACCAGCAGGTATCATAGACTGCTGTCTTTGTACCGTGATTACCGATGTACGTATTCTTCTGTTTTTAGCTGTCCATGAAGCTGGCATTGGTATGTGTGTGTGTGTGTGTGTATATGTGTATGTATATGTGTATATATATATCTATCTCAGCAAAAAGAAATGTTACCTTTTCAGGACCCTGTATTTCAAAGATAATTCATAAAAATCCAAATAACTTCTTAGGACACTGAAGAGGCCTTTACTTACTGACTCAAAAGATGCCCAGGGACCCTGCTCATCTGCGTAAATGTGCCTTAGGCATGCTGCAAATGGGCATGAAGACTACATGTGGCCAGGGCAATAAATTACAATATCTGTACTGTGAGACGACTAAGATGGCACTACAGGGAGACAGGACGGACAGCTGATCGTCCTCGCAGTGGCAGACTACGTGTAACAACACCTGCACAGGATCGGTATATCCAAACATAACACCTGCGGGACAGGTACAGGATGGCAACAACTGCTGAGTTACACCAGGAACGCACAATCCTTCCATTTAGTGCTCAGACTGTCCGCAAGAGGCTGGGCTGAGTGCTTGTAGGCCTGTTGTAAGGCAGGTCCTCACCAGGCAACAACATCGCCTATGGGCACAAACCCACCGTTGCTGGACAAAAAAAGTGCTCTTCACTGACATGTCGCGATTTTGTCTCACCAGGGGTGATGGTCGGATTTGCGTTTATCGTCGAAGGAATGAGCATTACACCGAGGCCTATACTCTGGAGCGGGATCAATTTGGAGGTGGAGGGTCTGGGACGGTGTGTCACAGCATCATCGGACATTCTCCTCCCTCATGTGGTACTCTTCCTGCAGGCTCATCATGACATGACCATCCAGCATGACAATGCCACCAGCCATACTGCTCGTTCTGTGTGTGATTGCCTGTAAGACGGGAATGTCAGTGTTCTGCCATGGCCAGCGCAGATCTCAATCCCTTTGAGCATGTCTAGGACCTGTTGGATCTGAGGGTGAGCGCTAGGGCTGTCCCCCAGAAATGTCCGGGAACTTGCAGGTGCCTTGGTGGAAGAGTGGGGTAATATCTCACAAGAACTGGCAAATCTGGTGCAGTCCATGAGGAGGAGATGCACTGCAGTACTTAATGCAGCTGGTGGCCTCACCAGATATGGTTACTTTTTTATTTTGACCCCCCCCCTTGTTCAGGGACACATTATTTAGGTTCTGTCAAGTCACATGTCTGTGGAACTTTGTTTATGTCGAATCTTGTTAGGTTCATACAAATATTTATACATGTTAAGTTTGCTGAAATTAAACGTAGTTAAAAGTGAAAGGACGTTTCTTTTTTTGCGGAGTTTATATAAAAATAAATTGACTGCACTGGGCCTTTAAGACACTGCTCAGATAAACTGAGCCAGGAGTAAAATCAATTCATAGACGTTTCTACGCTTGTATTCACAACCGTTTTGAGCTACCGGAAAGGAAAGATGGTGATGACGCTCAACGGCGTTGTAAATAATGTCGGGAAAACAATTTCGACGAGGCATCGGCAGCTATGAACTCTAGCCAATCGCGGTAAATGTGACGACGGTAAAAATATATATTTATATATATACACTACTTGTCAAAAGTTTTGACACCTACTCATTCAAGGGTTTTTCTTTATTTTTACTATTTTCTTCTTTGTAGAATAATAGGGGAGATGAAATAACACATGGATAACCAAAAAAGTTTTTAACAAATAAAAAATATATTTTAGATTCTTCAAAGTAGCCATCCTTTGCCTTGATGACAGCTTTGCACACTTGGCATTTTCTCCACCAGCTTCATGAGGTAGTCACATGGAATGTATTTCTATTAATAAATGGTGTGCCTTGTTAATTTGTGGAATTCCTTTTTTATGAGTTTGAGCCAATCAGTTGTGTTGTGACAAAGTAGGGGTGGTATACAGAAGATAGCCCTATCTGGTAAAAGACCACGTCCATATTGTGGCAAGAACCACTCAAATAAGCAAAGAGAAAGGACAGTCCACCATTACTTTAAGACATGAAGGTCAGTCAATCTGGAACATTTCAAGAACTAACATCAAGCTCTATGGTGAAACTGGCTCTCATGAGAAAGGAAGAATTCGCAGACGAGTAGGTAAACCACCACTACCCTCTGTATTATTGGCCAACGTACAATCATTGGAAAATAGGTAGACTATACTAACAATGGGACATTTAAAACGGTAATAGTTTGTTTCACCGAGACTAAACTGAACGACGACACTGATAATATAGAGCTGGCCGGATTCGTGTTTCGGCAGGACGGGGGGGTCTATTTGTCAACTTCTGGTGCGCTATGTCTAATATTGAAGAATAATTTAGGTATTTCTCACCTGAGGTAGAATATCTCATGATAAGACTTCTCATTTATATTATTCGTAGCCGTCTATTTAAACCGATGCTGGCACGAAGACCGCACTCGACGAGCTGTATAAGGCCATAAGCAAACAAGAAAATTCTCATCCAGAAGCGACGCTCCTAATGGCCGGGGTCTTGAATACAGGCAAACTTAAATCTGTTTGAACTCATTTCTACCATCATGTCACATATGCAACCGGAGGGGGAAAAAAACTCTAGACCACCTTTACTCCACACACAGAGATGCATACAAAGCTCTTCCTCGCCCTCCATTTGGCAAATATGACCATAATTATATCATCCTGCTTACATTCAAAAACTAAATCATGAAGTACCAGTGACTCGCTCAATACGGAAGTGGTCAGATGACGCGGATGCTACGCTGCAGGACTGTTTTGCTACCACAGACTGGAATATGTTCTGGGATTCGTCCAATGGCATTGAGGAGTATACCACCTCAGTCACCGGCTTCAACAATAAGTGCATTGTTGACGTCGTCCCCACAGTGACTGTACGTACATTTCCCAACCAGAAGCCATGGATTACAAGCAATATCCGCATTGAGCTAAAGGCTGCCTCTTTCAAGGCGCGGGACACTAATCCGGACGCTTATTAGAAGTCCCGCTATGCTCTCAGACTAACCATCAAACAGGCAATGCGTCAATACAGGACTAAGTTTGAATCCTACTACACCGGCTCTGACGCTCGTCAGATGTGGCAGGGCTTGAAAACTATTACGGACTACAAAGAAAAACCCAGCCGTGAGCTGCCTAGTGATGCAAGCCTACCAGACAAGCTAATTGCCTTTTATGCTTGCTTTGATGCAAGCAACACTGAAGCATGTATGAGAGCACCAGTTGTTCCAAATGACTGTATGGTCATGCTCTCCGTAGCCGATGTGAGCAAGACCTTTTAAACAGGTCAACGTTCACAAAGCCGTGGGGGCCAGACATATTACGAGGATGTGTACTCAAAGCATGTGCGGACCAACTGGCAAGTGTTTTCACTGACAATTTCATCCTCTCACTTGTTTCAAGCAGACCGCCATAGTCCCTGTGCTCAAGAACACAAAGATAGCCTGCCTAAATTATTACCGCCCCGTAGCACACGTCGGTAGCCATGAAGTGCTTTGAAAGGCTGGTCATGGCTCACATCAACACCATCATGTCAGAAACCCTAGACCCACTCTAATTTGTATACCGCACCAACAGATCCACAGATAACGCAACCTCAATCACACTCCCCACCTGGACGAAAGGAACACCTATGTGAGAAAGCTGTTCATTGACTACAGCTCAGCGTTCAAAACCATAGTCCCCACAAAGCTCATCACTAAGCTAAGGACCCTGGGACTAAACACCTCCCTCAGCAACTGGATCCTGGACTTCCTGACGGGCTGCCCCCAGGTGGTTAGGGTAGGTAACAACACATCCGCCACACTGAACTTCAACACTGGGAGCCCCCAGGAGTGCGTGCTTTGTCCTCTCCTGTACTCCCTGTTCACACACAACTTTGTGGTCAAGCACAACTCCAACACCATCATTAAGTTTGCTGACAACACAACAGTTGTAGGCCTGATCACTGACAACGATGAGACAGCCTATAGAGAGGAGGTCAGAAACCTGGCAGTAGGGTGCCAGGACAACAACCTCTCAATGTGAGCAAGACAAAAGAGCTGATCGTGGACTACAGGAAAAGGAGGGCCAAACAGGCCCCGATTAACATCGACGGGACTGAAGTGGAGTGGGTCGAGAGTTTCAAGGTCCTTGGTGTCCACATCAACAACAAACTATCATGGTCCAAACACACCAAGACAGTTGTGAAGAGGGCACGACAACACCTTTTCCCCCGAAGGAGACTGAAAATATTTGTCATGTGTCCCCATTCTCAAAAACTTCTACAGCTGCCCCATGGAGAGCAGTCTGACTGGTTCCATCACCGCCTGGTGTGGCAACTGCCTGGCATCTGACCGTAAAGGCGCTACAGAGGGTAGTGCGTATGACTCAGTACGTCACTGGGGCCAAGCTTCCTGACATCCAGGATCTATATACTAGGTGTTGTCAGAGGAAGGCCGTAAAAATTGTCATAGATTGTTCTCTCTGCTACCGGAGCGCCAAGTCTAGGACCAAAAGGCTCCTTAACAGCTAACCTGTACCCCTGCACATTGACTCGGTACCGGTACCCCTTGTATATAGCCTCGTTATTGTTTATGTAAATGTTTTTTTTGTTTTTTTTACTTTATCCAGTAAATATTTTATTAACTCTATTTCTTGAACTGCATTGTTGGTTAAGGGCTTGTAAGTAAGCATTTCACGGTAAGGTCTACTACACCTGTTGTATTTGGCGCATGTGACAAATAAAATTTGATTTGATCTTGCGCTTAGTGGGACTTTAATTTCTTTTTCAACAGGACGATGTCCCAACACACCTCCAGGCTGTGTAAGTGCTATTTGACCAAGAAGGAGGGTGATGGAGTCCAGCATCAGATGACCTGGCTTCCACAATCACTCGACCTCAACCCAATTGAGATAGTTGGGATGACCTGGACCGCGGAGTGAATGAAAAGCAGCCAAAGTGCTCAGCGTATGTGAGAACTCCTGCAAGACTGTTGGAAAAGCATTCCAGGTGAAGCTGGTTGAGAGAATGCCAAGAGTGTGCAAAGCTGTAATCAAGGCAAAGAGTGGCTACTTTGAAGAATCTCAAATATAAAATATATTTAGATTTGTTTAACACTTTTTTTGGTTACGACATGGCTCTGTGGTATTTCATAGTTTTGATGTCTTCACTATTATTCTACAATGTAGAAAATAGTCAAAGTAAAGAGAAACCCTTGAATGAGTCGGTTTGTCCAAACTGTTGACTGGTACCCAAAATCATTTTCACCTGACACGATCACTTTGCCTACTCTCAATTATTGGCTAATATGTTTTCATGCGTACCGTTATATCAACAAAGTTGTCAAATCACTTGCTGATAATGTTGCATAAAATGTTTGAAAGCGCTATCATTTTCATTGAACTAAATCAAAGTTAATAGGTTAATAGTTAATGCCTTCAATTGCCCAATTTATAGGCATGCGTGCCCAATTTAGGCATATTTTAAACAATGTGATATTGTGCTCCAAATAGATGACTTAAAATAACATGTAGGTTAAATAATATATATTTTTAAACAGCTTATTTATTATCCAGTGTGGTTAGGTATATTTTGTGAAATAGGGCTCATGAGAAATCATTTTCAAAAGTGCAATATACTGTTGCATGTAGGTCTAGATTATTTATGCATTGATCATATAGGAATATCAAAACATTCTTTCAACAACTCCACTGACTTGCTGCCCTTTTCTGTTATCAAGACACCTACTGGTTAACTGGTTAGGACAGTTTGTGAAATATGTTCTACTCTGAGACGCTTTGTGGATACGCCCTCAGTTCATTCTTGCAGTCCCTAGGCAGCAAGAAGAATTGAACGAAGTATAATTTCTTCGCAAAGGTCTCCCACCCTGGATAGATTTCTTCTGTGTGTATATATATATACATATACATATATATACACACACACACACACACAGTACCAGTCAAAAGTTTGGACACAAATGCGCTTTCAAGGATTTTCCTTTATTTTTACAATTTTCTACATTGTTAAATAGTAGAAATGAATGAAGACATAAAATATGAAATAACACATATGGAATCATGTAGTACCCCAAAAAGTGTTAAATAACTTGAAATATATTAGATTCTTTGAAGTAGCCACCCTTTGTCTTGATGACAGCTTTTCACACTCTTGGCATTCTCAACCAGCTTCATGAGGAATGCTTTTCCAACAGTCTTGAAGGAGTTCCCACATATGCTGAGCACTTGTTGGCTGCTGTTCCTTCACTCACGGTCCAACTCATCCCAAACCATCTCAATTGGGTTGAGATCGGGTGATTGTGGAGGCCAGGTCATCTGATGCAGCGCTCCATCACTCTCCTTCTTGGTCAAATAGCCCTTACACAGCCTGGAGGTTTGTCCGGTTGAAAAACAAAATAGTCCCACTAAGCGCTAATCGATACGGGATGGCGTATCGCTGCAGAATGCTGTGATGACCATGCCTGTTAATATTGCCTTGAATTCTAAATAAATAACTGACAGTGTCACCAGCAAAGCACCATCCCACCTCCATGCTTCACGGTGGAAACCACACATGCTGAGATCATCCATTCATCTACTCTGCGTCACACAAAGACACAGCGGTTGGAACCAAAAATCTCACATTTGGACTCCTCAGACCAAGGGGAAGATTTCCACTGGTCTAATGTCCATTGCTAGTGTTTCTTGGCCCAAACAAGTCTCTTCTTATTGGTGTCCTTTAGTCGTGGTGTCTTTGCAGGAATTTGACCACGAAGGCCTGATTCACGCAGTCTCCTCTGAACAGTTGATGTTGTGATGTCTATTTCTTGAACTCTGTGAAGCATTTATTTTTGCTGCAATCTGAGGTGTAGTTAACTCTAATGAACATCCTCTGCAGCAGAGGTGACTCTGGGTCTTCCTTTCTGTTGGCGGTCCTCATGAGAGCCAGTTTCATCATTGCGCTTGATAGTTTTTGCGACTTCACTTGCAGAAACATTCAAAGTTCAAGGCACACTCATTTGTTTTTCAACAGGACAATGACCCAACACATCTCCAGGTTGTGTAAGGGCTATTTTATCAAGAAGGAGAGTGATGGTGCAGCATCAGATGACCTGGCCTCCACAATCTCCCAACCTCAACCAAATTGAGAGAGTTTGGGATGAGTCGGACCGCAGAGTTAAGGAAAAGCAGCGAACAAGTGCTCAGCATATGGCCATGTACTGTTATAATCTCCACCCGGCACAGCCAGAAGAGGACATGACACCCCTCAGAGCCTGGTTCCTCTCTAGGTTTTTTCCTAGGTTCCTGCCCTTCTAGGGAGTTTTTCCTAGGTTCCTGCCCTTCTAGGGAGTTTTTCCTAGCCACCGTGCTTCTACATCTGCATTGCTTGCTGTTTGGGGTTTTAGGCTGGGTTTCTGTATAGCACTTTGTGACATCGGCTAATGTAAAAAGGACTTTATAAATAAATGTGATTGATTGATATGTGGGAACTCCTTCAAGACTGTTGGAAAAGCATTCCAGGTGAAGCTGATTTAGAAAATGCCAAGAGTCTGCAGTTTTGATGACTTCACTATCATTCTACAGTGTAGATAATAGTAAAAAATTAAGAAAAACCCTTGAATGAGTCGGTGTTCTAAAACTTTTGACCGGTTGTGGGTTTGTTTAAAAACATATATATTTGTATCCTGTAATGAACACAAACACAGTATGTAGCTACTAAACAAAATGCAGATAATTGTGTGTGTGGGGGTTACAGAGATGAGGTAGTCATTCAAAAATCATGTTAAACACTATTATTGTACACAGAGTGAGTCCATGCTACTTACGTGACTTGTTAACAAAATGTTTACTCCTGAACTTATTTAGGCTTGCCATAACAAAGGGGTCGAATACTTATTGACTCAAGACATGTCAGCTTTCCATTTTTTATTCATTTGTAAACATTTCAAAAATCATAATTCCACTTTGGGGTTATGTCTTATTGTGTGTAGGCCACCTCTCTGAAGAGGGAAGTTGGAGGGAGAATCGGCAACACGCTAGAAAAGTATATGTAGTCGATCAGTTAATTTTTTTGGTTTCGACCATGAAGAGCGCTAACACATTTTTGGCCGTAAGCCTTTGGCAGTGTGTGCCCATGTCATTGACTGTATCATTGTTCATCCATTTTCATGTTGAGGACATAGGAACTATCCCAATCTGAATCTATTGCTGACCACAGTCTTCTGTGTGGAGATTTGGTGGGCTATTTATTATAGTGTTATCTTAGCACTGTTTAGCCGCTGGGGGATGTTGTAGCATAGGATGTGTGTCTTGTTCCAAACGCAAAGAAATGTACACGCATGCAATGTTCTTATTTTCCAGCAGATGGCGTTGTTTCGCCATCTAACTCAAGTTTATATACCAGTGTACATGATAGTACATTATAGTTGTTGATGAGCAGCATTGCCCATAGAAAATAATCATAATATACCAGTAATGTAAAGTGGTCAACCAAAGTAAATTGTGATGGTAGTTGATCTCAGTCACCAACAAAAATTTTACTAAATATATACTGGGAATGTTTGTGAATGTAAGTACATCTGCACTATAGATTCCAAGGTGCATAGGCGCCTGAGCAATGGCATTAAAGGAGCAGCTGCATCCCCACTTTAAAAATAGAGGTGCAAACATGTTTTTTTTTTACCTGAGATGTGTCAACGTCCATTGGGTAATTCGTGATTTTCAATGATTAGTAATATTATGAGCTCGTCTATATTACAATGGATATGTGAATTTGATATATTATATAAAAATGAACAGATTGCATTTTGCACCACCTCCCCCTGTCGCCTCAAGATTAATGGGTTTGCCCAGTGGAAAGTTTTTCTTCCCTCCAAATTTGTATCGTTGTTTCATGTCGGATGATGGGCACGGGCATGACTGATTCGTCTTCGATGTATAGCGGCCTTTGGGAGAATCTCAATTGCGTGCGTCCTCCCCCCTCGCCTCCGTCTCAAAACCCATTGGTGGAGAAGGTCAGAGAGTAGGGACCTCTGGCTTTCTCATCCAATGGATTTTGAGAAGGAGAGTATGCAAGGAGGATGAAATTGAGATTCCCCCACTGACTCTGAGTAGCCTTCCATCAGCCTACGTTAAGGTTGCACCTTTGCAGGAAACTGCATGTGCGGTAGCTAATATTACATGATTAAATCTGTAATAAAGAAAGGATCCCCAAGCTGTTTACATTCTGCATTTTTGCCATCTATTTTCTCAACATCAATCGGTTAAATCACATGGTTAAAAATGTTTTATTCAGTTACAAAAGTAAGAGTCCTGGCTGAGCCCCATATGCGAGCACACCGTGGCCACTTGGCGGTTACAATGCGCCTATGCACAAATTGCACAAATTGAAAAAACGCGGTAATTGTACCTCAAAACAGCTCTGCATTGCTTGGTAAGTAATATCGCCCAATTAAGACATTTCTACCTTCGTTGCATCAAATATGTAGCCTATGCTGCTGAGACAAGTTCTGTCTCTAAAATGACTTTGGAGGCGGTTTATGGTAGAGAAATTAACATTAAATTCTCTGGCGACAGCTCTAGTGGATATTGCTGCAGTCAGCATGCCAATTGCACGCTCCCTCAACTTGAGACATCTGTGGCGTTGTGTGACACAACTACATATTTTAGATGGGCCCTTTATTGTCCCCAGCACAAGGTGCACCTGTGTAATGATCATGCTGTTTAATCAGCTTCTAGGTATGCCACACCTGTCAGGTGGATTATGTTGGCAAAGGAGAAATGCTCACTAACGGGGATTGAAACAAATTTGTGCAAAACATTTTAGAGAAATAAGCTTTTTGTGCATGTGTTTTTTTATTTCAGGTCATGAAACATAAGACCAACACTTTACATCTTGCATTTTGTTCAGCTTAATATATTGTGGCTAAACCTACGAAAAACAGTTGTTCTGTTCATAAATATGGATTCCCTCTGTGATAAAACGGAAGAATTGCAGGATTCTTTTTTTTGCACCCCCACTTTCAGACATAAAAAGGCAGGTGTCTTGCCAAGATTGATTTAGGACATTTGGCTCATTAAGTAAACAGTTACCAACCTTGGCGTGTACAAAAAGTGGTTGGACATATCCTTTTACATGAGCACCCGGTTGTGTCCGAAGACACCGAATAAGTTCCTTTCCTCATCCCGTCACTTTCCTGACCAATGATGGATGAAAATACTGGATCGGTTCCATTAAATGGCTCTCACAGACCAGTGGACTTGTAGAACAAACGACACAAAGAAAAAGCCCCTCAAGTGCAGCTGTGTACATAATCTGATGGAGTGGCTGGGGCTGAGGGGACCTCACTGGCCAGTCTGGCTGGCCAGCGAGCCCTGGGTGGTGCACCACAACTGGCACAGATCCGATGAGGCCGGACAGGTGAGAGATAAACCCAGTCCCCCACCCCTCTCTGTTCCCCCCTGACCCAGTTAGCACTTGTAGAGCAGGGGCCCTGACGAGGAGCCGGACTGACACATGCCCACAGAATCCCCCTTCTCCCACCGGCAGAGGTAATGAGTTCTGTTAAAAGAGAAAACAGGAGAGGGGGTTGTACTTTTCCCCAAGTCCTTCTGCATGATTATGCCTCAGAGTGCATGCTTCCCAACTTCCAACAGTGTTTGAACGGCCCCTAATGGTGGCCCAGCGTATACAACGTTTGACTCTCAGAGCAGGCTGCTGTTGGAACTACAGATTAGGTATTGTCTCTGAAACAAGAGGCTCCTCACTGTCAAAGATGCCAATTAACTCACTGATTGGCAAACATTGGTGAATGCTGTTTACTTTTCCAGTATGTCATGGGACAGAGTCTTTTCTCTTCTGGAGCATGGGGGCGGATTTCCTCTCATTCATTCTCTGTCCAGTGCACTACGCAGCCAAGACAAAGTGCTCCTGGTACATCAAAAAAGTCACCTTGGAACTGCAAGTCCCATCCTCATTCATTCTTTTTTCTTTGTTGCAACAATGTTCTTCTTTTCCACAACTGCAGTGTGGGTATTCTCTGCACACTCTAGCTGGGGGATACTCCAGATCTGAACTATAATGAGGGCTTTCCGTGCTGTGTTGAGGCCCCCCTCCTCCCAGCTCCTCCACAGCAATGGGGTTAGTCAGGAGCAGTCGGGCAATTTTGCATAACCACTGCAGCCTTCTGTAGTACAGTCACTCTCAAGCACTCTTCCAAAGTTTTCGCACACCAATTTTCAATGTATGTGTGCGTTGTTATAGCAAAGAAGTGCTTTTTATCCTTAACAAAACTGAATCAGTCACAGCGTAGATTGGGTGTAAAGGCTACAATTGAATGAAGGACTGCCTCATGTTAAATGTGCAATCATAGTGGGAAAAACTCTGGACCACCTTTACTCCACACACAGAGACGCATACAAAGCTCTCCCTCTGCCTCCATTTGGCAAATCTGATCATAATTCTATCCTCTTGAATCCAGTGACAAGCAAAAATTAAAGCAGGAAGCACCAGTGACTAGATCAATAAAAAAAGTGGTCAGATGAAGCAGATGCTAAGCAACAGGACTATTTTGCTAGCACAGACTGGAATATGTTCTGGGATTCCTCCAATGAAATTGAGGAGTACACCACATCAGTCATTGGCTTCATTAATAAGAGCACCGATGACGTCGTACCCACAGTGACCGTACGTGCATACCCCAACCAGAAGCCATGGATTACAGGCAACATCTGCACTGAGCTAAAGGCTAGAGCTGCCGCTTTCGATGAGCGGGACTCTAACCCAGAGGCTTATAAGAAATCCCGCTATGCCCTCAGACGAACCATCAAACAGGCAAAGCAGGACTAAG
Source organism: Oncorhynchus keta (assembly GCF_023373465.1). Classification (NCBI taxonomy): domain Eukaryota; kingdom Metazoa; phylum Chordata; class Actinopteri; order Salmoniformes; family Salmonidae; genus Oncorhynchus; species Oncorhynchus keta. The sequence goes on from NC_068437.1 coordinate 7,414,550, forward strand.
ATCGAATCGTACTACACCGGGTCGGCCGCTTGTCGGATGTGGCAGGGCTTGCAAACCTTTACAGACTACAAAGGGAAGCACAGCCGAGAGCTGCCCAGTGACCCGAGCCTACCAGACGAGCTAACTGCTTCTATGTTCGCTTCGAGGCAAATAACACTGAAACATGCATGAGAGCCCCAGCTGTACCAGAATACTGTGTGATCACGCTCTCCGCAGCCGATGACCTTTAAACAGGTCAACATTCACAAGGCCGCAGGGCCGGATTACCAGGACGTGTACTGCGAGCATGCGCTGACCAACTGGCAAGTGTCTTCACTGACATTTTCATCCTCTCCCTGTCCGAGTCTGTAATACCAACATGTTTTAAGCATACCACACAAGAACACTAAGGTAACCTGCCTAAATGACTAGCGACCTGTAGCACTTACGTCTGTAGCCATGAAGTGCTTTGAAAGGCTGGTCATGGCTCACATCAACACCATTATTCCAGAAACCCTAGACCCATTCCAATTTGCATACGGCCCCAACAGATCCACAGATGATGCAATCTCTATTGCACTCCACACTGCCCTTTCCCACCTGGACAAAAGGAACACCTATGTAAGAATGCTATTCATTGACTACAGCTCAGCGTTCAACACCATAGTGCCCTCAAAGCTCATCTATAAGCTAAAGACCTTGGGACTAAACACCTCCCTCTGCAACTCGATCCTGGTCTTCCTGACGGGCCGTCCCCAGGTTGTAAGGGTAGGTAACTACACATCCGCCACTCCAGGCTGTGTAAGGGCTATTTTATCAAGAAGGAGAGTGATGGTGCAGCATCAGATGATCTGGCCTCCACAATCTCCCAACCTCAACCAAATTGAGAGAGTTTGGGATGAGTCGGACCGCCACACATCCGCCTGTTCACTCATGACTGCATGGCCAGGCACAACTCCAACACCATCATTAACCCTTGTGTTGTCTTAAGGGTAAAAAAAATTCTGCCGCTATGTTTAACAGCAGAAAAAAAAACTACATTATTTTTCAGCTTGAAATTTGATGACTTTTGGGTCATTTTTGACCCGGCAGTTATAAAATCATTTACACACCACACAAATCAGAAAGACACACACACACACACAATGATAAATTAAGATTATGTGCTACTGATTCAACTCAGCCAGCACCTCCTGAAGAGGAAGATCACCATGGTTGGCACAGTTAAAAATAACAAGCCTGAGCTCCCCCCTGCACGCCTCGCAACAAGGGGGAGAGAGGCCTTCTCATCAAAGTTTGCCTTCACCCCACCACCACTCTAGTTTCTTACCTCCCAAAGAGGAACAAGAATGTGGTGCTCCTGAGCACACTGCACAAAACGGCTGAAATCAGTGATCGTGGGACATCAACCACAACAAAGGAGGCGTGGACAAGGTGATTGGAACTTACAGATGTAGAAGGGTGACTGCTTGCTGGCCCCTGGTCATCTTCCATAACATCATTGATGTGTCCTCATGGAACAAGATCAACCCTACCTGGATGCCTGATAAGCGGAACAAGAGGAGGGTGTTCCTGGAGCAGCTTGGAAATTCACTTGTAACCCCACTCAAAGAAGGGAGCGCTTCCCCCACACAGCAGCCTCTGCAGTGCTTGTGAAAACTGTTCAAGGGGGCTGAATCTTGTCCTGATCCACCTGAGGCTGTAGCTGGAGCAGGCAAGAGGAGGAGATGCAAATTCTGCTCCCAAAAGAAGGACTGTAAAACAAATACTATGTGCTGCACGTGATAAATACAGTTGAAGTCGGAAGTTTACATACACCTTAGCCAAATACATTTAAACTCAGTTTTTCACAATTCCTGACATTTAATCCTAGTACAATTTCCTTGTCGTAGGTCAGTTAGGATCACCACTTTATTTTAAGAATGTGAAATGTCAGAGTAATAGTAGAGAATTTTTTATTTCAGCTTTTATTTATTTCATTGCATTCCCAGTGGGTCAGAAGTTTGCATACACTCAATTAGTATTTGGTAGCATTCCCTTTAAATTGTTTAACTTGGGTCATATGTTTCGGGTAGCCTTCCACAAGCTTCCCACAACAAGTTGGGTGAATATTGGCCACAGAGCTGGTGTAACTGAGTCAGGTTTGTTGGTCTCCTTGCTCGCACACACTTTTCAGTTCTGCCCACAAATGTTCTATGGGATTGAGGCCAGGGCTTTGTGATGGCCACTCCAATACCTTGACTTTGTTGTCCTTAAGCCATTTTGCCACAACTTTGGAAGTATGCTTGGGGTCATTGTCCACTTGAAAGACCCATTTGCGGCCAAGCTTTAACTTCCTGACTGACGTCTTGAAATGTTGCTTCAATATATCCACCTAATTTTCCTTCCACATGATGCCATCTATTTTGTGAAGTGCACCAGTCCCTCCTGCAGCAAAGCACCCCCACAACATGATGCTGCCACCCCCGTGCTTCACCATTGGGATGGTGTTCTTCGGCTTGCAAGCGTCCCCCTTTTTCCTCCAAACATAACCATGGTCATTATGTCCAAACAGCTCTATTTTTGTTTCATCAGACCAGAGCACATCTCTCCAAAAAGTAAGATCTTTGTTCCCATGTGCAGTTGCAAACCGTAGTCTGGCTTATTTATGGTGGTTTTAGAGCAGAAGATGACTTCTTTGCGGAGTGGCCTTTTAGGTTATGTCGATATAGGACTCGTTTTACTGTGGATATAGATACTTTTGCAGCTGTTTCCTCCAGCATCTTCACAGGTATTTGATATTGTTCTGGGATTGATTTGCACTTTTCGCACCAAAGTACGTTCATCTCTAGGAGACAAAACGCATATCCTTCCTGAGCGTTATGATGGCTGCGTGGTCCCATAGTGTTTATACTTGTGTACTATTGTTTGTACAGATGAATGTGGCACCTTCAGGCATTTAGAAATTGCTCCCAATGATGAACCAGACTTGTGGAGGTCTACAATTTTTTTCTGAGGTATTGTCTGATTTCTTTTGATTTTCCCATGATGTCAAGAAAAGAGGCACTGAGTTTGAAGGTAGGCCTTGTAATACATCCACAAGTACACCTCCAATTGACTCAAATCATGTCAATTAGCCTATCGGAAGCTTCTAAAGCCATGATATCATTTTGAATTTTCCAAGCTGTTAAAAGGCACAGTCAACTTAGTGTATGTAAACTTCTTACCCACTGAAATTGTGATACAGTGAATTATAAGTGAAATAATCTGTCTGTAAACAATTATTGGAAAAATTACTTGTCATGCACAAAGTAGATGTCCTAACCCGACTTTCCAAAACTATAGTTTGTTAACAATAAATTTGTGGTGGTTGAAAAACAAGTTTTAATGATTTAATCTTTTATATATTTTCTTTTCCAAAAACTCAACTGTTTTGTACAACACGACTCCGACCAGAACATACCGGACCTATTTTTCTCTCCATATCCCTGGATTTCAACCTCAAGCTCTGGACATTTATACCTGGATCTCGCAGCTAGCTAGCTGCTATCCGTGTGATTATTGGCTTACGTCGATCCCGGAGCAAACATCATTTATTCCAGAGCTAGCCAGCTGAAGAGTTCCATCAGCCACTCCTGGGCTACAAGCACCTATCCGGACTTGTTTTACTGCTGATGCGGAGCCCCACTGGGCCTTCACGACTGGACTACCGACGTTATCTGCCCGAGGGAGTTATCCAACTGGCCCCTCCGTCGCGACGTTACCTGAACGCCCTTCTGCGGCCCACTAATCGTTAGCTGTCTTATCGGCTGCTATCTGAATAGGTCTACCGGACATTTTTTCTTTGGTCACTATAACTATATCTATTTTGCCAATTGGATTGATCCCCTCTACCACACGGAACCCCACTAATCTACCGACGGAAACGCATGAGGTGGCTAAAAACAGACCTCCATCCTATGCTAGCTTGCTACCGATGGCCCGGCTAGCTGTCTGAATCGCCGTGACCCCAACCAACCTCACTACTCACTGGACCCATATGATTACTCGACTAAGCATGCCTCTCCTTAATGTCAATATGCCTTGTCCATTGCTGTTCTGGTTAGTGTTTATTGACTTATTTCACTGTAGAGCCTCTTGCCCTGCTCATTATACCTTATCCAACCTTTCAGTTCCACCACCCACACATGCGATGACATCACCTGGTTTCAATTATGTTTCTAGAGACTATCTCTCTCATCACTCAATACCTAGGTTTACCTCTACTGTATTCACATCCTACCATACCTTTGTCTGTACATTATACCTTGAAGCTATTTTATCGCCCACGGAAACCTCCTTTTACTCTCTGTTCCGGACGTCTCATAGCTTTTAGCCTTACCCTTATCCTACTCCTCCTCTGTTCCTCTGGTGATGTAGAGGTGAATCCAGGCCCTGCAATGCCTAGCTCCACTCCTATTCTCCCAGCGCTTTCTTTTGATGACTTCTGTAACCGTAATAGCCTTGGTTTCATGCATGTTAACATTAGAAGCCTCCTCCCTAAGTTTTTTTTATTCACTGCTTTAGCACACTCTGCCAACCCGGATGTTCTAGCCGTGTCTGAATTTTGGCTTAGGAAGACCACCAAAAATTCTGAAATCTTAATCCCTAACTACAACATTTTCAGACAAGAGAGAACGGCCAAAGGGGGCGGTGTTGCAATCTACTGCAAAGATAGCCTACCCAAACAATTTGAACTTCTACTTCTAAAAATCCACCTCTCTAAAAACAAGTCTCTCACTGTTTCCGCCTGCTATAGACCACCCTCTGCCCCCAGCTGTGCTCTGGACACCATATGTGAGCTGATTGCCCCCCATCTATCTTCAGAGCTCGTGCTGCTAGGTGACCTAAACTGGAACATGCTTAACACCCCAGGCATCCTACAATCTAAGCTTGATGCCCTCAATCTCACACAAATTATCAATGAACCTACCAGGTACCACCCCAAAGCCGTTAACATGGGCACCCTCATAGATATCATCCTAACCAACTTGCCCTCTAAATACACGTCTGCTGTTTTCAACCAAGATCTCAGCGATCACTGCCTCATTGCATCCGTAATGGGTCAGCGGTCAAACGACCTCCACTCATCACTGTCAAACACTCCCTGAAACACTTCAGCGAGCAGGCCTTTCTAATCGACCTGGCCGGGGTATCCTGGAAGGATATTGATCTCATCCCGTCAGTAGAGGATGCCTGTTTATTTTTTTTAATGCCTTCCTCACCATCTTAAATAAGCATGCCCCATTCAAGAAATGTAGAACCAGGAACAGATATAGCCCTTGGTTCTCTCCAGACCTGACTGCCCTTCACCAACACAAATGGCGTTCTGCATTAACATCGAACAGCCCCCGTGATATGCAACTTTTCAGGGAAGCTAGAAACCAATATACACAGGCAGTTAGAAAAGCCAAGGCTAGCTTTTTCAAGCATAAATTTGCTTCCTGCAACACAAACTCTCAAAAAAGTTCTGGGATACTGTAAAGTCCATGGAGAATAAGAACACCTCCTTCCAGCTGCCCACTGCACTGAGGATAGGAAACACTGTCACCACTGATAAATCCACTATAATTGAGCATTTCAATAAGCATTTGTCTAAAATTATCTGCCAAAATTTTTGGCAACCCCTATTACTAGCCTGTTCAACCTCACTTTCGTGTCGTCTGAGATTCCCAAAGATTGGAAAGCAGCTGCGGCAACCCCCCCTTCAAAGGGGGGGAACACTCTTGACCCAAACTGCTACAGACCTATACCTTTCTAAGGTCTTCGAAAGCCAAGTCAACAAACAGATTACCGAACATTTCGAATCACACCATACCAATCTGGTTTCAGAGCTGGTCATGGGTGCACCTCAGTTACGCTCAAGGTCCTAAACGATATCTTAACCGCCATCGATAAGAAACAATACTGTGCAGCCGTATTCATTAACCTGGCCAAGGCTTTCGACTCTGTCAATCAACACATCTTCATCGGCAGACTCGATAGCCTTGGTTTCTCAAATGATTGTCTCACCTGGTTCACCAACTACTTCTCTGATAGAGTTCAGTGTGTCAAATCTGAGGGCCTGTAGTCCGGGCCCCTGGCAGTCTCTATGGGGGTGCCACAGGTTTCAATTCTTGGACGAACTCTCTTCTCTGTGTACATCAATGATGGCGCTCTTGCTGCTGGTGAGTCTCTGATCCACATCTAAGCAGACGACACCATTCTGTATACTTCTGGCCCTTCTTTGGACACTGTGTTAACAACCCTCCAGACTAGCTTCAATGCCATACAACTCTTCTTCCGTGGCCTCCAATTGCTCTTAAATACAAGTAAAACTAAATGCATGCTCTTCAACCGATCGCTGCCTGCACCTGCCCGCCCGTCCAACATCACTACCCTGGACGGTTCTGACTTAGAATATGTGGACAACTACAAATACCTAGGTGTCTGGTTAGACTGTAAACTCTCCTTCCAGACTCACATAAAACATCTCCAATCCAAAGTTAAATCTAGAATTGGCTTCCTATTTCGCAAAAAAAGCATCCTTCACTCATGCTGACAAACATACCCTTGTAAAACTGACCATACTAACGATCCTCGACTTCGGCGATGTCATTTACAAAATATCCTCCAATACCCTACTCAATAAATTGGATGCAGTCTATCACAGTGCCATCCGTTTTGTCACCAAAGCCCCATATACTACCCACCACTGCGACCTGTACACTCTTGTTGGCTGGCCCTCGCTTCATACTCGTCGCCAAACCCACTGGCTCCAGGTCATCTACAAGACCCTGCTAGGTAAAGTCCCCCCTTATCTCAGCTCGCTGGTCACCATAGCAGCACCCACCTGTAGCACGTGCTCCAGCAGGTATATTTCTCTGGTCACCCTCAAAACCAATTCTTCCTTTGGGCACCTCTCTTTCCAGTTCTCTGCTGCCAATGACTGGAATGAACTGCAAAAATCTCTGAAACTGGAAACACTTATCTCCAGCACCAGCTGTCAGAGCAGCTCACAGATTACTGCACCTGTACATAGCCCATCTATAATTTAGCCCAAACAACTACCTCTACCCCTACTGTATTTATTTAGTTATTTTGCTCCTTTGCACCCCATTATTTCTATCTCTACCTTGCACATTCTTCCACTGCAAATCTACCATCCCAGTGTTTTACTTGCTATATTGTATTTACTTCACCACCATGGCTTTTTTTTTTATCTCACCTCATTTGCTCACATTGTATATAGACTTATTTTTCTACTGTATTATTGACTGTATGTTTGTTTTACTCCATGTGTAACTCTGTGTTGTTGTATGTGTTGAACTGCTTTTCTTTATCTTGGCCAGGTCACAATTGTAAATGAGAACTTGTTCTCAACTTGCCTACCTGGTTAAATAAAGGTGAAATGAATAATATGTACAGTATATAAGAATATATCACTATGTTGCCAAAAAAGTGCAAGACTGTTATTGTTTCCCTTTAATAAAATGCATTTAAAATGACTTTCTGCACATTTCTGCTACTTTCTTAGGCTATACAAGTGCCATCTCTTGCTAAAAAAAATGTATGTTTACACCTATGCAGTACCTTTAGCAATAATAATAATAAACCTCTACTTTAGTAAAAAAAACAATTGGTGTGTTGTAAAAACGAGTGGTGTCCAATGATTAAATGCAGTCTTTCTGCATTGTGAAGAGGGAATACCCAGGTATTCACAAAGTCTGTGATGAATGACAGATTGTTTCTGCATGCAAAATAGATTTGGGGTTTACAATTCAATTAAACTGCTTTATTTTAGAGGTTTAGTGAAGGCGGGTCATTTTTTACCCTTAGGACAAGAGGAGTATACAGAATGTTAACACTACACAAGGGTTAAGTTTGCCGATGACACAACAATGGTAGGCCTGATCACCGACAACGATGAGACCGCCTATAGGGAGGAGGTCAGAAACCTGGCCGTGTGGTGCCAGGACAACAACCTGTCCCTCAACGTGATCAAGACAAAGGAGATGATTGTGGACTACAGGAAAAAGATGACCGAGCATACCCCAATTCTCATCGACGGGGCTGCAGTGGAGCAGGATGAGAGCTTCAAGTTCCTTGGTGTCCACATTACCAACAAACTAACATGGTCCAAGCACACCAAGACATTTGTGAAGGGGGCACGACAAAACCTATTCCCTCTCAGGAGACTGAAAAGATTTGGCATGGGTCCTCAGATCCTCAAAAGGTTCTACAGCTGCACCATCGAGAGCATCCTGACTGGTTGCATCACTGCCTGGTATGGAAACTGCTTAGCCTCCAACCGCAAGGCACTACAGAGGATAGTGCGAATGGTCCAGTACATCACTGGGGCCAAGCTTCCTGCCATCCAGGACCTCTATGCCAGGCAGTGTCAGAGGAAGGCCCTAAAAATGGCAAAAGACTCCAGCCACCCTAGTCATAGACTGTTCTCTCTGCTACTGCACGGCAAGTAGTACCAGAGCGCCAAGTCTAGGTCCAAGAGGCTTCTAAACAGCATCTACCCCCAAGCCATAAGTTTCTTGAACACCTAATCAAATGGTTACCCAGACTATTTTCATTGCCCCCCACCCTCTTTTACACCGCTGCTACTCTCTGTTGTTATCATCTATGCATAGTCATTTTAATAACTCTACCTACATGTACATATTACCTCAACTAACCGGTGCCCACGCACATTGACTCTGTACCGGTACCCCCCTGTATATAGTCTCTTTTAATTACTTGTTACTTTTATTGATTTGTAATTATAAGCTATCCCTGTGCTAGTAGCAGTTGTTGTAAAAACAATTTGCTGCGTTGTGCACTACTGAATACAACCAAGCTCTGACATGCCTCCAAAACCTTTATTGAAAACCTCCATTCATAGTCAGTTACTTTACATTGGAGGTTCAAATGAGGACATTCAGCATTCCATGTTTCATCCCTTTTAAACACATCTTTGTCCAGCAATTTCTTCTCACTTGGATACCAGTACGTGTTTGCGGCCTCATCCTCTTGTGAGCCTTCTGTCTTCAACTCTGTCGTCACAGCCATTAACGTGAACCAAGTGTGAACTTGCACACAGATTCCTAGAAAACATACTAAATCTTGAAAATGTCTTCACTTTCATCAAATGCAGTGTTTTTGGGGGGAAATGTTCTACTACTGGATTCCAATTGTGTGGAATAAATCCTTGGACACTTGTGTTGCACTGCAAGTATCTGTCAGAGCTCTGAATATGTGTGAATGCCCTTTGAGAACCATTTATTTGGAGTTAAGCGTGACTAAATATATCACAGGATGAAAGTCATTGGGGACATCTGAGGCACAAAGCACTCTGGGTAATTTGATGTGACAGCACTCCCACACTTGGCTGAACTTGACCTTTTTCATCCTTCGTCAGTCTTACTATTTTAATAGTTCCATCTGCTTAAGATAACATGAGAATCTTTTAAGCTTTTGACACCTTTCAAAACCAACAAAGAAAGAAGACCAAAGCATGTCTTTTCAGGCTAGAAAAGTAAAGATGGTTTTATTCCCCCAGTTTAGCATCATGTCTCCTTTGCTTGGAGAAATGTATTTACCAATTATTTCTTGAGCAAATACAGTATACAATGCATTCGGAAAATGTTCGGACCACTCCACATTTAGTTATATTTCAGCCTTATTCTAAAAATTGATTTAAAAAAGTTATCCTCATCAATCTACACACAATACCCTATAATGACACAGCAAAAACAGGTTTCTAGAAATGTTTGCAAATTTATAAAGAATACAAAACTGAAATCACATTCACAGAATTATTCAGACCCTTTACTCCGTACTTTGTTGAAGCACCTTTGGCAGCGATTACAGCCTCAAGTTTTCTTGGGTATGACACTACAAGCTTGGCACACCTGTATTTGGGGTGGCCAAGCTTGCGTTGTCTTGGCTTTGTGCTTAGGGTCGTTGTCCTGTTGGAAGGTGAACCTTCACCCCAGTCTGAGGTCCTGAATGCTCTGGAGCAGGTTTTCATCAATGATCTCTCTGTACTTTGCTCCATTCTTCTTTCCCTTAATCCTGACTAGTCTCCCAGTCCCTGCCACTGAAAAACATCCCCACAGCATGATGCTGCCACCACCATGCTTCACCATAGGCATGGTGTCAGGTTTCCTCCAGATGTGACACTTGCCATTCAGGCCAAAGTATTCAATCGTGTTTCTCATGGTCTGAGAGTCCTTTAGGTGCCTTTTGGCAAACTCCAAGTGGGCTGTCATGTGCCTTTTACTGGGGATTGGCTTCCGTCTGGCGAGGCCAACCCTAAAATCCTGATTTGGTGGAGTGCTGCAGAGATGGTTATCCTTCTGGAAGATTCTCCCATATCCATAGAGGAAATCTGGAGCTCTGTCAGTGTGACCATCTTGGTAATCTCCCTGACCAAAGTCCTTCTCCCCCGATTGCTCAGTTTGGCCGGGCAGCCAGCTCTAGGAAAAGTCTTGGTGGTTCCAAACTTCTTCCATTTAAGATTGATGGAGGCCACTGTGTTCTTGGGGACTTTCAATGCTGCAGACATTTTTTGTTACCCGTCACCAGATCTGTGCCTCGACACAATCCAGCTCTACGGACAATTCCTTCGACCTCATGACTGTGGGACCTTATAGACTTATAGATGGGTGTGCCTTTCCAAATCATGTCCAATCAATTGAAGTCATCACAGGTGGACTCCAATCAAGTTGTAGAAACATCTTAAGTCACAAGGTATTTCCGTTTATTAATTTATACATTTACAAATATTTATAAACATTTTGCTTTGTCATTATGGGGTATTGTGTGAAGATTGATGAGGGGAAAAAATTATTTAATACATTTTAGAATGAGGCTGTAAAGTAACAAAATGTGGAAAAAGTCAAGCGGGCTGAATACTTTCCGAATGTGCACTGTATGTACAGTATGTACAGTGGCCCCCCAATGGTGGAACAAACTCCCTCACGACGCCAGGACAGCGGAGTCAATCACCACCTTCCGGAGACACCTGAAACCCCACCTCTTTAAGGAATACCTAGGATAGGATAAAGTAATCCTTCTCACCCCCCCCCCCTTAAAAGATTTAGATGCACTATTGTAAAGTGGCTGTTCCACTGGATGTCATAAGGTGAATGCACCAATTTGTAAGTCGCTCTGGATAAGAGCGTCTGCTAAATGACTTAAATGTAAATGTAAATGTACAGTACCAGTCAAAAGTTTGGACACACCTACGTATTCAAGGGTTTTTCTTTATTTTTACTATTTTCTACATTGTGGAATAACAGTGAAGACATCAAAACTATGAAATAACACATGTAATCATGTAGTAACCAAAAAAGTGTTAATATATTTTATATTTAAGATTCTTCAAAGTAGCCACATTTTCTTTGCCTTAATGGCAGCTTTTCCAACAGTCTTGAAGGGTTTCCAACTTGTTGGCTGCTTTTCCTTCACTATGCGGTCCGACTCATCCCAAACCATCTCAATTGGGTTGATCGGTTGATTGTGGAGGCCAGGTCATCTGATGCAGCACTCCATCACTCTCCTTCTTGGTTAAATAGCCCTTATACAGCATGGAGGTGTATTTTGGGTCATTGTCCTTGAATTTAACACTTTCTTTGGTTACTACATGATTCCATATGTGTTACTTCATAGTTTTGATGTCTTCACCATTATTCTACAATTAAGACAATAGTAAAAATATAGAAAAACCCTTGAATGAGTAGGTGTGTTCAAACTTTTGACTGGTACTGTATATACATGTGTGTGTATATATGTGTGGCTCGCAGTCGGCGTTCCAATTCACCCCGAAGGTGTTTGATTGGGTTGAGATCAGAGCTATCTGCAGTCCAGTCAAGTTCTTCCACTCTGATCTCGACATACCATTTCTGTATGGATCTCTCTTTGTGCATGGGGGCATTGTCATGCTGAAACAAGAAAGGGCCTTTCCCAAACTGTTGCCACAAAGTTGGAAGCACAGAATCGTCTAGAATGTCATTGTATGCTGTAGTGTTAAGATTTCCCTTCACTGGAACAAGGGGACTAGCTCGACCCATGACAAACAGCCCCAGACCATTATTCCTCCTCCACCAAACTTTACAGTTGGCACTATGCATTTGGGCAGGTAGCGTTCTCTTGGCATCTGCCAAACCCAGATTTGTCTGTTGGATTAGTGAAGCGTGATTCATCACTCCAGAGAACGTGTTTCCACTGCTACAGAGTTAAATGGTGGCGAGCTTTACACCACTCCAGTCGATGCTTGGCATTGCACATCTTAGGCTTCTGGGCGGCTTCTTGGCCATGGAAACCCGTTTCATGAAGCTCCAGACAAACAGTTGCTGACCTTGCTTCCAGAGGCAGTATGGAACTCGGTAGTGAGTGTTGCAACTGACGACAGTCGGTTTTTACGCGCTACACGCTTCAGCACTCGGCAGTCCCGTTCTGTGAGCTTGTGTGGCGTACCACTTAGCGGCTGAGCCGTTGTTGCTCCCAGACTTTTCCACTTCACAATAACAACACTTAGTTGACCGGGGCAGCTCTAGCAGAGCAGAAATTTGACGAACTGACTTGTTGGAAAGGTGGCATTCTGTGACAGTGCCACGTTGAAAATCACTGAGCTCTTCAGTACGGGCCATTCTACTGCCAATGTTTGTTTATGGAGATTGCATGGCGGTGTGATCGATTTTATACACCTGTCATCAACAGGTGTGGATGAAATATCCAGATCTACTAATTTGAAGGGGTGTCCACATACTTTTGTATGTGGCCATGTAGTGTTTATTGGTCTAATCCTGATTTTGGACAGATTAACTAAGCATTACCACAAGTGCAATGTTTGCACCTTATTTTCAAGAGGTTGTAAAACAACAAAAATGTCAAAATATTAAATAAATGTTTAGCGAACAATAAAAATGTACAGTGAAGTATTAATAAAGCACTTTGTTTTTTCTTTTATCCCCCTCTGAAAAAAGAAAAAGGTGCGAACTGTCCAAGTGCAAACATTTAGTAGTTCGTTATTTTCCTATTCTCTGTCATCTCTCGGCATCTGACGTCATTCTGATAATGTATACTCCAATTACGTACTAATTGTCTCAGTTCACAAAACCAATGGGCCATTTTCAGCAGGGCCCCCTCCCCTTCAAAACCCTGTGTAGAACTTAATTGGGTTGGGCGGTGGTAAGGAGGAGCTTTTTGGGAAGAGCTGTCCCTCTCTACTGTTGGTGACAGAGGGACAGACCGAAGCAAAACAACAATGACTTTATTCAGCTGTTTGGATGATCATTTGAGCTGCAGCTCATCATTAAATTAACATCGCAGCGGCTTGTACCCCGGACCCGGCTTCCTCCCGACCCGGCTTCCTCCCGACCCGGCTTCCCCGTGCATTGTGATTCACTCAGGGGGAAACTCATTCTTTCAAGGGATACCAGGTCATAAAGCAGGGGCGTTACATTGTGGTCCTGGAAGCCTCTGTGTTGAATAATGGGAACCGCCGCCTTGCTGCTGTGTAACAGCTCTCAGAGCAGAGTCTTGAAAAGCTCTGGCAGCCGTGAAAGACAGACAGATTTGCTTTTTGTTTTTGATGTGGTGCCATTTTCTTGCCATTGAAAGTGGACACGGCTTTCGTCGGTGCCAAGGCTTCTGCTGGTTAGGTCCATGGCAATATGTTTCCCATTGCAATGGTGACAATAACCCAAAACAAGGCCTTTGTACTAGCTTTGGTAAAAACCACCTGTCAACACTAGTGTTGTTATGTTGCTAATGCCAACATGTAACAAGTGTGCCCAAAAGATGCGGTATGTACAATATTGTTACTAAAGTAATCACAGCATCACTACACATGTTACTGTTCCTTGTGAGGTATTACAATCATCACTCACACATTATTACCACATCAACAGTTCAGTTAGTCCAGGACTTTTTCTTCTGATTTGTTCAGTATTTTGGCCTGAAGAGTATTGTGGTTTTAGGGCTGTAAAAATGTTTCGAGTGGGTTCCTCCCACACTTATCATCCATCTACCAAACTTTCTGGCGTTCAAGTGAACTCAGTCTTGCTGTTTGAGAGTGGGTTATCTCCCCAGATCCCACGATCTGTCTTAATCCAGTGATAGTGTTGTTGTCCCACACACAGCCCCAAGGAATCCTCCTTACAGTGCGTCTCACATCTGATGCTGCTTAGCTTTGATCCCATTTTCAATTAGCTCCTATCTTCAATTTTTTCTCTCATTGCACTCCTCAGTCTGAGCTGAGTTTAACTCAGGCACGGATTAAAGGCATAGATATTTTAAAGGGATATAACCATCCCAGAGTTGTCAGATGTTTTTAGACCTCAAATGTGGTGGTGTCCCAGGCCATCTGTAGATCTAGCTATATCGCTCAATCCAAAATGAATGGAAAAGATAAGCACCGTGTAATTTTCAGGTTTGCTGTGATTATCTGTTCTGTTCATTTGGGGTTGAGTAGCTGGATCTACACAACCGATGGCGTTATACTTAAGACAACTTTAGTGGGCCATATTAAATTAAATATATATATTTGCATAACTGGTTCTTAGGGTTGACTCTTGACTTCAATGCCACAAGTCATCACAAAAGAGCACTTTTTGTTCACTTGAATAGGTTTTTCACTGTTCAGACCAATACACTACACAGACCATAACGATTTCTCATTGTTTTCCAGTGATATATTGTTCTCTTACCATGAACAGTGCACTCATGCAAATTCGCCACTGCCATTTGTCACGCTAGCGACAGCCCTTTTAAAACACATTTACTGCCTTCGGTTTAGTCTGTATGGTCTTATCTCGTCTCTCCATTCGGCCTTTAATCGCATTGCCTGGAGTATCAGACGCGAGAAGACGGTCGTCTTGCAGGATTGTCTGGAAGATGGTGCAGAGCGATTGACGAATGGCTGCGGTATTATCGGATGGAATATGAAGCGCGGGGGCATTGAGTTTGGATTTTAAGGCGTTTTTCTGAGGTCTTCTGAGGTAGCCAAACGAAAGCAAATGAAATGGGCCTACTGTACCTGCATAAATGTTAGTCTGATTTAATCGATGTAACCCCAGTATATATGGAGTTGTTGGACTTTCACCAGGGCAGTTTTTGTCCTACATGTCAAACGTTTTCTGTGTCACAGCCTGTTAGTAGTAGTGTTCGACTTTCTCCAGCGTGGTTTTTGGGTTAACACTACTTGACATAACCATGTCATAATAGCTGACATAACTTGTCATAGCCTATATTTAGACCTGTTGTGACATATATTAATGTTGTTTTAAGGCTGGTTATGACACCTAAATAAAAGTGTAAAAACCCACAAAACCTACCAAACAAGGCAAAACATTCCATTACACCATAACCTATGTGTCAACAGTATGTTTATGTTATATCTTTATGCCAGACATACACCTACCCCAATGCTCTGTTGCTGATGACCTGGATGAATTCAGGAGCAGATTTCAGGACAGGACACCCTCTTTTTGACTGATGACTGATATGAGGGCATGTACAGTGCATTCAGAAAGTATTCAGACCCCTTCGTTTTTTCAACATTTTATGTTTTTATTCCCTCATCAATCTACACACAATACCCCATAATGACAAAGTGAAAACTGTTTTTTTTTAGAAATGTTTGCAAATACCAAATTTCCTTTTTTTTTTTTTTTTTTTTTAAATACATTTGCAAACATTTCTGAAGACCTGTTTTCGCTTTGTCATTGTGGGCTATTGTGTGTAGATTTCTGAGGGGGAAAAAAAATCATATTTCATACATTTTAGAATAAGGCTGCAACGTAACAAATTGTAGAAAAAGTCCAGGGGTCTGAATGCTTTCAGAATGCACTGTATGTCTCAATGCTTCCTGACAGTTTGTCATTTTATTTGGACTAAGAAAATAGTACACAGGATGTTCATTATACTTGTCAAAAATGCTCTAGCTGTAGGCCCACTGGAGACTTGAGTAAGCCTAACGTTACCTTTATGTTCACTATTAATCCTAGGAAAGGCTTGAGTAACTCTATTTGGATACTGTCAAATAACAGTTTGAACACTCACACAATTTTTTTTATCCCATTTTTATTCCTGTTTGCAATATTGACAAACTCAACAAAGAAGGTAGTGGTTGTAGATATGGATCAAACACTGGGAAGCGCATTTATAGCAGAACTGTAACACACATTACCACACCACAAATTACCATATTACGCAAATTTTGTTTTATGTAGACTATGCAGCAGATGCTGCTGAATTACGTAGGATATACTATATATTGATTTTTCAGCATGGCAGGGAAATGTGTGTGTGGGGGGGGGTTAAAGAGTGTTATAACATATCTGACTGGTTTTATTTTCTGTATTTTCTGTCTTGTCCAGGTTGGCCTTGTTGAAGCTTCATTCTCGTAAGTAAATCCGTGTGCACACCACGTCGTCAGCCCCGAACGTCTAGGGAAAACAAACAAACACAGATTCCCATACTCTCAATTCAAGCTCACATTATACCGTTAAGAGAATAAGTCAGCAAAGGTTCAACTATAGCATAATTGAGCATTGGTTTTATTTCCACTACAGTAAACACCTATTTAGATGGCAGATGAGTGCCCACGGCAATAAAACAAAGTAAATATCTTACATGTCCTCAAAATGCTAACATTGAGGGTTCCTTGTGAACAGCTTAATTCTGTCCCATTTTTTTTCTTTTGAAGCGAAGTGGGAAAGCTGTGCTAATTGTGAGACATAGCCTTAAACACTGATTTGAATCATAATCAATTAAATGGAGCGTGCATATTTTATGGAAATGCACCCCAGTTATAGCGAGAACTGCCAAAGACAATCAAAATTTCACTTTTGAATTTCAGCTTCTGAGTCTGTGTGCTTCCTTAAAATGAATGGTTGAGCCTTGAATCGAGGCCAGACTGTTTGTTTTGGCTTTTTCGTGAAATTCCTGCATATATTTTAGTCTCACCGTCTGGCCCATCATTCAAAAGACACCGTCTGGGTGTAAGTTTGATGATGGATAACAACTCTTTTCCTCATGTCGAACTTAGATTCCAGGGTGATTAAAAAATAAAAAAAATGTTTTACAGTATATCAGTATCATCTTGGTGTGATTTTAATGCTCACAAGTATCAACTTCTGCACATTGTGGTTTAATTTGCTATATTAGTGGTGGCTGCTCTGTTGCTTGACTAAGAGGCTACACTTTTAAAAAGCATTTAAGAATTTGAAGTGTTGGACTTCCTTGAACCCATCAAAACATTCAAAATCCTTAGAACTTGAAAGTTCAAAGCCACCTACACAAGAAAAGCCTGGTTAGAGCAGAGTGATATAGCATACTGTATGAAACGACCGAACATCCCTCCTGTAGTTACAAGAGAAGACCCCTGTTATGGGGTTGCGTCATATCATGTGCAATAGTCTATGGGGACCAGTGGAGGCTGCTGAGGGTAGGGCAGTTCATAATAATGCCTGGAATGGAATGTCATCAAACACATGGAAGCCACGTGTTTGATGTATTTGATATCGTTCTGCTCCGGCCGCGTTACCACAAGTCCGTCCGCTCCAATTAAGGTGTCACCAACCTCCTGTGATGGGGACTGAAGTAAGAAGAGCAGTGCCTGTGTCACCAGCAGCTATTCGAATAGTTCCGCTGCTGTCCTTCTTCAACTATATCAATGGGATCCATTAGTGCTGCAAGGCACCCCCACCAGCTGGAGGTCAGACGTCCAATGTCACTGGAGCCCGGCTCTGTGCACCCAACACTGCACTCTGGTTTTATCACGAACCCACTTGAAGAAAATCCATACATACACTCTTTCCTGTTTGTCAGTTTTATGAGCAATGCTCGTACACCAGTATATGGTGACTCATTGACAAGGAAGTGCAAGTATATGAGAAGATGTATTGCATTTTTTTTAAAGGAAGATCTACTTTTGTCATTAGTAGCGTTTCTGAACACCCATTTTCCACTTTGTTTGCAGTTAATTGCATTCTATTGGCTCATAATGGTGCATTGGACTAATCCTGAACACTTCCCGTTCTATTTGACTTTTGGGGCTATAGACTAAACCATGACTCAAACTGGCTTCATGCAACAGGAGTATACTGGTATTGGCAATACTCTGTTATATAACCCTCTTGTTATCCTCTAATCTTTGCACATCTCTCTGAAAGATGACGCAAAGCTCCTCACTTCAGAAGATGTCCTCTTATAATCTCGTTTCCTTTATGTGGCATTGGGAAATGGATGCATCTCCAGGGCGGCTGCTTATGGGATTCTATGAACAAAGTATTTCATAGGGCACAGTAGGGGCTTTTATATCCCATCTTTAATGTGCAGTAAATGTACATGCTGCTTTTAGACCTTCCTCCTCATGCTATATCACTAGTTATGAGGTCTGTGACTGAGGAGTTGGGCTGGACTGCAGAAAATTAGTTTTGGAAACATATTCATAGCATCTTATAGATGCAGTGATGGTGTATTATGAAACTGGGTAACACTTGATTTGGATAGTCCGTCTGTAGATGCTCTACAGGCTGAGTAATATTCCAATGAACTATCTACTATCTACTAACCCTGGCTCTAACCCTAACCTAACCCCTTACCCTAACCCTAACCTTAACCCTTATTCTAAATCACACTGTAACCTTAGCAAGCAGTTGCTTATCAACGGATAGTTTGTTGATTATAAATCCAGACTATCCAAATAAAGTGTGACCTGAAATGGTATAATACAGAAATAGAGCACAACATAGTTGAATAATGCTGTATGCATCTAGAAGGTGCTATCACCTTTCTAAGGAATTATAACAGTTCATAACCATTTCAAGGAAAGATTTAGCAATAATTCATTTATATTCTATGCGCATTGATCCATGTCAAAATGGGAGTTTGTTTAATCACTCAAGTAGTCTCTTGACAGACTGTGAGCAGGTGATTTGGTTCTGGGTGTCGAGGTTACCGCCCAAGTTCAGGTTCTTGGCTAGCGATACTACTATTACCACTACTACTACTACTATTAGTAGTATTGACTACCACTATGACTACTATTGTCGTCCTCACCAGAATCAGCTCGTCTCCTCGCAGTTCTCTTGTCCAGTATGTCTTGGGCCCATCTCCATCCACCAGCGTCTGCTTGCACACCATCTTGTTCTCCGTCTCCCAGATTGCAAGACTCTGTGAGGCCATAGGAAGATATAGGGGGATAGTCAGTAGACTACAGTACATTCATTCATTGTTTTCTAATATAAAACATAATTGGCAGATGCCTCCGCAACACAACTGGTAATTTTTCCTTTTACACACAGCAATATTTTCCACATAGGGTGCCCTCGAGTAATTGCTTAAAATTGGAACAAAAACAGTAAAAGAGTATAAGGTGTATAACTACAATGTATTGTCATTATTGGTGTTTGTAAGAAGCAGACAGTATAGAGCGGCGATACAGAGTGTTTTATACTTTAAAAAAAAAAACTTACCTGTTGAATATTTTGCTACTTGGCTGGCAGCAACAAAGCTTGTCTAACGCCGCGGTTGGCTCTGGAAGCCATGACTGCTGTTTCTGACCCGAGTATAAGCATGTCGGATTGCTCTGATTTGGAGTCAGATCCGGAGATGGACAGTGAAGCCATAAAATGTGAGATCTGTGACATGTTCATCATAGTGAAAGAGTGTAAGGATTTACTGACTTAAACACTTGTGAAAAGTGTAAACAACTCGTTGCCTCAACAGACCAGATCATTGAGCTACTAGAGGAGAACAGGGTCTCGCTCTCGCTATGGAAACTTCAAGACTGCAACAATTCTAAATGACTGAGGTGATAATCCTGGTTGCTATACGAGATTGGGCTCCTCTGCAGTAGCTACTGAGGATACTACCTCGGACCACTTTCCCATATCAACACATCCCACTGACGGGAACTGGAGAACTACTGTGTCTTGCTCTACACCATTGGAGGCAAAGTGGAATCCAACATATCCTCCCTCTGTCCTCTCGTCCAGACTGCGGCTCTCTCACCGTTTTACAGCTTTGAGCCCCCTGACTTCACCGGAGCCTTCCGACGAAGTCCTCCGCCACTCCCCCTGTCCTTCTCACTCCATCTCAGTACCCAGTGCAAGATCCTCTGAATCTGGTCCTGGGTTACTGAGCCAGCCATCTCATGGAGCAGCCTCCGGACCACGTCCAACATGCTCGCAGCGACCCTCTCCTCATCCTCCAGCGGTAGTTGCAATGGGGGAGCTCCGTAGTTAGGCATGTATGTGGTGGTCGCGGAAGCAAGGACCCACTGCTTCCCTGAAGCCTGTGTTTGTGACAGATTGTATATGCATGTCCCACCTTTTGATATTTAGCTTATCTCCACAGAACAAAAATATAAACGCAATATGCAACAATTTCAAAGATGTTACTGAGTGACAGTTCATATATGGATATCAGCCCATTTAAATTCATTCATTAGGCCCTAATCTATGGCATGACTGGGAGTATAGGAATGCATGTGTTGGTTACAGATACCTTTTTAATTAATGGTAGGGTCGTGGATCAGGAAACCAGTCAGTATCTGGTGTGACCACCAGATACAAACACTCAGGTCAAACAAACAGATACAAGCAAACATGCCTCATGCAGCGTGACACATCTCCTTCGCATAGAGTTGATCAGGCTGTTGATTGTGGCATGTGGAATGTTGTCCCACTCCTCTTCAATGGCTGTGTGAAGTGGCTGGATATTGGCGGGAACTGGAATACGCGGTTGTACATGTCAATCCAGAGCATCCCAAACATGCTCAATGGGCGACATGTCTGGTGAGTATGCAGGCCATGGAAGAACTGGGCCATCAGCTTAGAGGAATTGTGTACAGGTCCTTGCAACATGGGGACGTGCACTATCATGCTGAAACATGAGGTGATGGTAGCAGATGAATGCCACGAGAATGGGCCTCAGAATTTGGTCACCGTATCTCTGTGCATTCAAATTGCCATCGATAAAATGCAATTGTGTTTGTTGTCTGTAGCTTATGCCTGCCCATACCATAACCCCACCGCCACCATGGGGCACTCTGTTCGCAATGTTGACATTATCAAACCGCTCGCCCACACAACGCCACACACGCTGTGTGTCTGCCATCTGCCCGGTACATTTGAAATCAGGATTTGTCCGTGAAGAGTACACTTCTCCAGCGTTCCAGCGGAAATCGAAGGTGAGCATTTGCCCACTGGAGTCGGTTAGGACACTGAACTGCAGTCAGGCCAATATCCTGGTGAGGTCGACGAGCACACAGATGAGCTTCCCTGAGACGGTTTCTGACAGTTTGTGCAGAAATTCTTTGGTTGTACAAACCCACAGATTCATCAGCTGTCTCGATGGCTGGTCTGAGGCTGGTCTCAGATCCCACAGGTGAAGAAGCAGGATGTGGAGAACCTGGGCTTGTGTGGTTACACGTGGTGTGTGGTTGTGAGGCCAGTTGGACATACTGTCAAATTGGCTTATGGCTTATGGTAGCGAAAATAACATTAAATTCTCTGGCAACAGCTCTGGTGGACATTCCTACACTCCGCAGGCCAATTGCACGCTCCCTTACAACTTGAGACATCTGTGGCATTGTCTCATGAAACATGGGACCAACACTTTACATGTTGCGTTTTTATATTTTTGTTCAGTGTGTATACATACACACACTGAGTCTAAAAAACATTAGGAACACCTTCCTAATATTGAGTTGCACCGCCTGTTGGCATCAGAACAGCCTCTATTCGCCGGGGCATGGACTCTAAATCAAATCAAATCAAATTGTATTTGTCACATACACATGGTTATCAGATGTTAATGCGAGTGAAGTGAAATGCTTGTGCTTCTAGTTCCGACAATGCAGTAATAACCAACGAGTAATCTAACCTAACAATTCCACAACTACTACCTTATACACACAAGTGTAAAGGGATAAAGAATATGTACATAAAGATATATGAATGAGTGATGGTACAGAGCGGCATAGGCAAGATGCAGTAGATGGTATCGAGTACAGTATATACATATGAGATGAGTAATGTAGGGTATATGCGGTCAGCTGTAGGGCTGGCTCAGGGAAGAGGACGCCCCCCTGCCTTGCATAGTCCCGTGGGACATCTTAATTGGGCATGGGACACAAGCTAAGGCTTGATCACCCTTTAGCTGGCCACCTTTGATGAGGGTGTTTAGTGATTAAAGGCCGAAACACCCACTGATTCGAAGGCACACTACTGAGGATGTGTCCCAAAATTGATATCTTAACCCAGTCTAAGAAATAAACCTCCCATGCCACTCTGTCAACATCACGGCAAATCTCATGTGAGTGCATACCATCTATTGGCACAATGGACAGTTTTTAACATCTCGTCCCGTGTTTTATGATTCTTCTATAAACATAAAGTGGCATAGTTTAAAGTGGCTATTGATACATGTATTACATAAAGATGGCAAGATGCAGTAGATGATATAGAGTACAGTATATACATATACATATGAGATGAGTAGTGCAGGGTATGTAAACATTATATGAAGTGGCATTGTTTAAAGTGGCTAGTGATATATTTTTCCATCAATTTCCATCATTAAAGTGGCTGGAGTTGAGTCAGTATGTTGGCAGCAGCCACTCAATTTTAGTGGTGGCTGTTTAACAGTCTGATGGCCTTGAGATAGAAGCTGTTTTTCAGTCTCTCGGTCCCTGCTTTGATGCACCTGTACTGACCTCGCCTTCTGGATGATAGTGGGGTGAACAGGCAGTGGCTCGGGTGGTTGTTGTCCTTGATGATCTTTATGGCCTTCCTGTGACATCGGGTGGTGTAGGTGTTTTGGAGGGCAGGTAGTTTGTGAAGGTGGTGGACCATTCTTTATACACACGAGAAACTGTTGAGCGTGAAAAACCCAGCAGCGTTGCAGTTCTTGACACACTCAAACGCCTGGTACCTACTACCATACCCCAATCTATGTCTCAGGGCTTCTTCTTTAACCAGTCTCCTCCCCTTCATCTACACTGATTGAAGTGGATTTCACAAGGGACATCTATAGGGGATTATAGCTTTCACCTGGTCAGTCTATGCCATGGAAAGAGCAGGTGTTCCTAATGTTTTGTACAGTCAGTGGATTCGGAAAGCTTTCAGAACCCTTCACTTTTTCCATTTTTTTTACGTTACAACCTTTTTCTAAAATGGATGAAACGTTTTTTCCCCTCATCAATCTGATGTTCGATCGGGTTCGTAATGACAAAGCGGAAACTGTTTTTTAGAAAGTTTTGCTCATTTATTTAAAAATGTAAAAACAATAACGGAAATATTACATTTACATAAGTATTCAGACCCTTTACTCACTACTTTGTTGAAGCACCTTCGGTAGTGATTTACAGCCTCAAGTATTCTTGGGTATGACGCTACAAGCTTGGCACACCTGTATTTGGGTATTTTCTACCATTCTTCTCTGCACATCCTCTCAAGCTCTGTCAGGTTGTTTGGGGAGTGTTGCTGCACAGCTATTTTCAGGTCTCTCCAGAGATGTTCAATCGGGTTCAAGTCCGGGCTCTGGCTGTGCCACTCAAGGATATTCAGAGACTTGTCTAGAAGCCACTCCTGCTTTTTCTTGGCTGTGTGCTAAGGGTCGTTGTCCTGTTGGAAGGTGAACCTTCACCCCAGTCTGAGGTCCTGAGTGCTCTGGAGCAGGTTTTCATCAAGGATTTCTCTGTATTTTGCTCCGTTCATCTTTCCCTAGATCCTGACTAATCTCCCAGTCCCTGACGCTGAAAAACATCCCCACAGCATGATACTGCCACCACCATGCTTCACAGTAGGGATGGTGCCAGGTTTCCTCCAGATGTGATGCTTGGCATTCAGGCCAACGAGTTCAATCTTGGTTTCATCAGACCAGAGAATCTTGTTTCTCATGGACTGAGAGTCTTTAGGTGTCTTCAGGCAAACTCCAAGCGGGCTGTCATGTGCCTCTTACTGATGAGTGGCTATATCCTGCCTGGCTGGATATAACCCCACCTACTTTGCCAAAGCAAAGCCTCCACACCATCAAAGGGAGATCAACACACCACTAACTTACTGAGACAAGGCTGAGTATAGCCAATGATTATCTCCCCACCGCACAAGCCCGAAGGGGCACAAAACCGGACAGGAAGATCACGACAGTGACTCAGCCTACTTGTATAGCAAAACAATCCTAGCATAACGTGATACACCCCTCCTAGGGACGGCATTGTTGAGCTCGAGCAAGCCAATGACTCAGCCCCTGTAATAGGGTCAGTGGCAGAGAATCCCAGTGGAGAGGGGAGCCGGTCAGGCAGCATAGTGTCTATGCTGCAATAGTGTATTTACCGGGTGGCTAGGGTCAGTCTGTCCTATCTAGTTAAATTCTCCTGTCAGGTGTCCTGTGTGATCTTAGTTATTCTCTCCCTCTTCTCTCTCTCCTCTCCCAGAGGACCTGAGCCCTATGACCGTTCTTCAGGAATAGCTGGCCTGACGACTCCAGTCCACCTGGTCGTGCTTCTGTTCTGCCTGTAGCTATGGAATCCTGACCTGTTCACCGGACGTGCTACCTTGTCCCAGACCTGCTGTTTAGACTCCCTCCTCCTCCCTCTCTCTCTCTCGTACCTGCTGTCTTGACCTCTGTATGCTTGATTATGATATTCTGATAATCTATGAACATTTTAATATCTTGGAAGAACTTTTTGTCCTTAATGGCCATGTACCCTTCTAATCTCCACCTGGCACAGTCAGAAGAGGACTGGCAACCCCCCAGAGCCTGATTCCTCTCTAGGTTTCTTCCTTGGTTCCTGCCTTTTTAGGGAGTTTTTCCTAGCCACTGTGCTTCTACATCTGCACTGCTTGCTCTTTGGGGTTTTAGGCTGTGTTTCTGTATAAGCATTTTGTGACAACTGCTAATGTAAAAAGGCCTTTGCAAATACATTTGATTGATTGATTATGTTTGAATGTTGTACATTTTATACATTATTGTTTATGCGGGGCTCCCTTTCAAAAGAGGGCCTTGGTCTCATTGGGATCCATTAGTCATTATGTACATTGGACACAAGCTACTTCAATCGGTTTGATGCAACACCCCTATCCTCTTCTTGAACCACCCCTAATCTTGCCCTGGGGTGCAAAAGGAACAACCTCCATTAAATTATATTTATTTAAGCCTCTTTTAAATTAAATACAAAACTTCAGGCCTGTCTCCAAATCCTTGAGACTTAAGTCTCATCTATGAAGGCCTTTTTTTATAGACAGAAAAGCACCAAAAAGGTCAAGTTTTTTTTCTCAGTTAGTTTGATTTAATAACGGTTTTAAGACACATTTTCCCCTGGGTAAATTGATTCAAATATTAAAAGATTATCAATTCATAAAAGCCAAAGCCTAAAGTCTTGGCTGACTATTGATGCAAAATGAGCCAGATCTGTGGTTCTTGGCTAAAGAGTTTCTTGTGAAGTTTGTTTGATAATGTTACCTTAGAGGAGGTGGTCTATCTTGGCAGCAATCTCAGAGTCAACTGAGAGATCTGAATAATATAGCACCACTGTCCATCTCTACCACCGCAGACTCGAAATTCAAACCTGCGTCCCCAAAAACGTAACTCACTTAAGCATAACATGCAAACCTCTGGAGCCAAATGCTAGCCTGTCACTCCGGGAACTGACCAGAAGATGAAGTCACTACGCAATGCTAATTTAGTAATCCACATTCCACAATATGGTCATAGAATATTTTCCAAATTATCAAAAAGGAGTTTAATACTACGGTAACTCCAAAATGTGTACAATATTTGGTCTCAACACATTTAGTCACAACTGAGTAAAACATTTTCCCAAATGATCAAAATTCAAACTACGGCAACTCTTTTTCAATCAATTATGAAGATTTACGAAGTAATCTATTCCTTCTAATTGCTGGTGAGTATACCTATTTTTCAATGTAATGAAAAGGACATATTTTGAACAAAGCTCGATAGTGTGTACATAGCCGTTCTCCATGCTGTTTGATGTTGTCCACAGTTGATTATGCTGCAGTTCCTAGTCTGTGAGACCCAAATGTTAATCACCATATCAAAGGTTGGGGGAAGCGATCAGAGTGCCTGCCGGGCCCGTAGACAGACAAGCTACAGCTGAACAGTGGAGCTTCGCCTCTCCTCTCTAATGAACCCAGAGTCGATTTGCTACGGCCCCATTTTCCACTATCATCCGTCTCTGGCACCGACTCGGATGGATTTGCTCTCTCTTTCCCTCTACCTCTCTCCCTCCCTCTCTCTTTCTTCTGGTCTCTTTCTCTCCATCCCTCCTCCGGGCATTTGGTTTACCCCCGTCATGCCTCTTCTGTATCATTTAACAAGCTAGTTGACTGGAACATCTGCTGGCTTTGGCTTTGGATAAGAGCCGTTCTGTTACCATGGCCTCTCAGCAGACAAAGAGGGAGTCTCATTTTAAGTGGGGGAAATCCTATTTCCTGCTCTGAATAATCATCTATGTTTTGGGGTGAATTGGGATTTCTTGTGCTTTACTTAGCAGCGTCTTAAATTAAAACCCTTACTTCCCATGATCTCCACCCCACCCAAGATATTATTGTAGGCTATTACAGTTTTTCATTTGCATGCAAGGTATAGATGCAGGGTGCATCTTCATAAAACATTACATTTAGTGATTTTATGACAATGCACAGTCCTGAAAGCTATCCATTATTCATTGGTACGTCACTGGTTTTTAGTTTATCACATTGATCCAGTGAGTTGTCAACATGACACAGTGTTTGAGCAAAATTCAGCCAAAAGCATTCTTTCATGAGACTTTCCACGGCTAGCTGTGGAGCTGTGGTCTCCCCGTGCCTTGCTGCAGGCGTGTTCCAAGCACTTGGCTGACTGTGGATGACACATTGTCTGTCAAAGGACAGCAGGTAGCGTGGCTGTCACCGCAACAGCCTAATAAGCTCCAATAGCCAAGACCCAGGGAGCCATCTCACTTAACTCTAAACTGAAGGCATGTTGCCTCACTGAACTAACTCACTTCGGATCTCCTTATACAGTGCCTTCAGAAAGTATTCACACCCCTTGACTTTTTCCACATTTGATTGTTTTACAGACTGAATTTAAAATAGATTAAATTGTCACTGGCCTACACACAATACCCCAAAATGGTAAAGTCGAAATATATATAGACCGTGGGCTCCAAAATTACTGGCACAATTCTTAAAATATATATATATAAACAATATACTCAAAACACAAACATGTGAGAAATACTGTATTTTATTACTGTTTCAATGGAACCAACCAAAATCATACAATTATTTAATTCAAAATACATTTCACCGAAATCAAGGTTTCATCATTATTGGCACTCCTCACTTCTCATCAACCACCTCTGGCAAGGATAACAGCATGGAGTCTTTTCCTGTAATGTTTGACAAGGTTAAGGAACATATTTGGAGGGGTTTTGGACCATTCCTCTATGCAGATCCTTTCAAGATCCTTCACATTCTTGGGTTTGCTCTTATCAACTGCCCTCTTCAACTCAGCCCACAGTTGTTCGATTGGCTTGAGGTCCTTGCGACTGAGATGGCCATGGCAGAACATTGATTTTGTTGTCACAGAATCATTTCTGTGTGGATCTTGAGGTATGTTTTGGGTCATTGTCTTGTTGGAATGTGCACCCACGGCCAAGTCCCAGACTTCTGGCAGAGGCAACCAGATTGTCAGCCAAAATTGCCTGATAGTTGGTGGAATTCATTATGCTGTGAATCTTAACCAGTGCCCCTGGACCTCTGGAATTAAAACAGCCCCAAAACATCACTGACATATTACACTGTGTGTATGAGGTGCCCCTGGACCTCTGGAATTAAAACAGCCCCAAAACATCACTGACATATTACACTGTGTGTATGAGGTGCCCCTGGACCTCTGGAATTAAAACAGCCCCAAAACATCACTGACATATTACACTGTGTGTATGAGGTGCCCCTGGACCTCTGGAATTAAAACAGCCCCAAAACATCACTGACATATTACACTGTGTGTATGAGGTGCCTCTCCTTGTATGCATCTCTGTTTCGACGCCAAACATGCCGATGCCGTATCTGACCAAAACGTTACATTTTGGTCTCATCTGACCAGAGCAACTTCTTCCAGTCATAAATTAAATGACTTTTGGCAAACTCCAAGCGCTTGCGTCTGTGGGTCAGAAAGGGCTTTCTTCTGGCAACCATTCCAAAGAGCCTGTGTTTGTGGAGGTGGCATCTGCTGGGGCTTTTTGAAACCTGGTGACCCCAATGCGCCACCAAGGCCTGCAATTCTTTCACAGTGATTCTTGGGGATTTTGTTGCTTCTCTCACCATCCTCCTCCCTATCCTGAAAGGCAAAATGCATTTGTGTCCTCTACCCATGTGGTCTTCAACTGATCCATATCTTTTGAATGTTTTAATAATTTCCCTGACAGTGCTCAGTGGTATATTCAATCGTTTGTGGCTCTTCTTGTAACCTGCCAGTTCTTTTGTTTTCTTCATGGTGTTGGATGACAAAGGGTGTTACCTATTTTTTTTTACCCTAGTGAAACAGTAAGGGATGTAATGGCTCAATATAGTTCTTTAAGACATACATAAACTTAAATAAATTGAATTTAATTGTTGGTTTAAATTTGGTAGATGTTATTTTCAATCATCTTTAAGGCTGCCATTAATTGTGAAACCTTGATTTGGAGGACATTGATTTATAATTAAATCAATAAATGATTTTGGTGGGTTCCATTTAAAACATTAATAAAGAACAGTATTTCTCACATGTTGGTATTTTGAGTTTCTCTACGGTTATATTGTTTATATTTTAAAGCATTGTTTGTCCATTGCCAGTCAGGGGTGCCAGTTATTTTGGAGCCCACTGTATATATACACTACCGGTCAAAAGTTTTGGAACACCTACTCATTCAATAGTTTTTCTTTATTTTTACTATTTTTTACATAGTAGAATAGTTTCTCAAACTAGACACTCTAATGTACTTGTCCTCTTGCTCAGTTGTGCACATTGGCCTCTCAGTCCTCTTTCTATTCTGGTTAGGGACAGTTTGTGCTGTTCAGTGAAGGGAGTAGTACACAGTGCTCTGAGAGCTTCAGTTTCTTGCCAATTTCTCGCATGGAATAGCCTTAATTTCTCAGAAAAACATATAGACTGACGAGTTTCAGAAGAAAGTGCTTTGTTTATGGCCATTTTGAGCATGTAATCGAACCCACAAATGCTGATGCTCCAGATACTCAACTAGTCTAAAGGAGGCCAGTTTGATTGCTTCTTTAATAAGAACAACACGTTTTCAGTTGTGCTAACATAATTGCAAAAGGGTTTTCTACTGATCAATTAGCCTTTTAAAATTATAAACTTGGATTAGCTAACACAATGTGCCATTGGAACACAGGAGTGATGGTTGCTGACAATGGGCCTGTCACGTCCTGACCTTAGTTCATTTTTTATGTCTCTGTTTTAGGTTGTTCAGGGTGTGAGTTGGGGTGGGCATTCTATGTTTTGTGTTCTATGTTTTCCATTTCTATGTGTTTGGCCTGGTATGGTTCCCAATCAGAGGCAGCTGGCAATCGTTGTCTCTGATTGAGAACCATACTTAGGCAGCCTGTTTTTCCCACTTGAGTGGTGGGTGATTGTTTTCTGTCTCTGTGTCTGCACCAGGCAGAACTGTTTCGTTTTCGTTCGTTCTCCTTGTTATTTTGTTTTTGTGTTCAGTGTTAATAAATATCAACATGGACACGTACCACGCTGCATATTGGTTCGATCCTTCCTACTCCTCCTCAGATGAAGAGGAGAAACGTTACAGGGCCTCTGTACGCCTATGTAGATATTCCATTAAAAAATCTGCCATTTCCAGCTACAATAGTCAATTACAACATTAACAATGTCTACACTGTTTTTCGGATCAATTTGATGTTATTTTAATGGACAAAAAAAAATAGATTTTCTTTCAAAAACGAGGACATTTCTAAGTGATCCCAAACTTTTGAACAGTAGTGTATATATATATACTTTTATTTATCTTTTTTTAAATGTATTTTTTACCAATTTAAATCAAAATGAAAAGCTGAAATGTCTTGTGTTAATAAGTATTCAACCCCTTTGTTATGGCATGCCTAAATCAGTTCAGGAGTAAAAACGTGCATAACTTCTCACATAAAAAGTACATGGACTCACTCGGTGTACAGTAATAGTGTTTAACATGATTTTTTAATGACAACCAAATCTCTGTACCCTACACATACAGTGAATCTCAATCACAGATTCAACCACAAAGACGAGAGAGGTTTTCCAATGCCTTGCAAAGAAGGTCACCTATTGGTAGATGGGTAAAAAAATATTAAAAGCAAATATTGGGGCAATGCCAATAAAGCATATTACTGAGTATCACTTGCCATATTTTCAAGAATAGTGGTTGCTGCATTATGTTATCGGTATACTCGGTATACTTGTAATCGTTAAGAAATGGAATGGAGCTAAGCACACCCAAAATCCTAGAGGAAAACCTGATTGTCTGCTTTCCACCAGACACTGGGAGATTGATTCACCTTTCAGCAGGACAATAACTTAAAACACAAGGCCAAATCTACACTGGAGTTGCTTACCAAGAAGACAGTGATTGTTCCTGAGTGGTCAAGATACAGTTTAGACTTAAATCTACTTGAAAATCTATGGTAAGACCTGAAAATGGTTGTCTAGCAAGAATCAACCAATTTTATAGAGCTTGAAAAATGTGTTTTAATAATAATGGGCAAATGTTGCACAATCCAGGTGTGGAAAGCTCTTAGATACTTACCCAGAAAGGTGCTTCTACAAAGTATTGACTTAGGCTTCTGAATACACATATAAATGAGATATTTCTGCATTTAATTTTAAACAAATTCGTTTTCACTTTGTCATTAGGGAGTATTGTGTGTAGATGGGTGAAAAAAAATTGTAATCCATTTTGAATTCAGGCTGTAGCACAACAAAATGTAGAACTAGTCAAGGGGTATGAATAGTTTCTGAAGGGACTGTATGTCAATAAGAATCACCTTTTTGTCGTCTTGATGGACCGTCTTCTCAAACGACGGGAAGGAACTACGACAGCAGTCTTTGCACGGCATCTTAATCGATCTCCCTGAACCCCCGGCACGTAGTGTACCCTGTGGCAGGTGAGTAATTCTAAAAGTCTGTCTCTATAGCAACCAGCCAGGCTAAAAGACTTGATTTGTCAAAGTCGTCTGTCGTGAAGTGCAGCGCTCTCCTCTTGGTGTCGGTCTACAGGAGGAGACCATAATGGTTGCACCAAGGTTCGGTATAAAAAATAAGTGTGGTCGCTGACAAGCAGAGTGAGTTAATCGTGGTAAGCACATATGCACAGCTGTAGCTTCTCCTTTTCAACTTTCTACAGCAGCGATGGCCACTTTGACGTTGAAGAGCTTTGCGTTGGTGAAATTTGCTTGTCAACGTCAGTCAGGTTTCTCTCAGTCTCATGAATCACTTTTTGGGGAGGGTCACTGTGACTCCTGACTAAAACTTTGATCCAGCCCCCTTCCCTGTGGGGTGACTCTCAGCGCTGAATGTTCCTTATCACTTTCTCCCTGCCGGCAGAAATGAGATGCCCCTGTAAGTGAGAAGGGCTCTCTTGATCCCCTCCAATCCCCCGATTAGAGAGCGCTTTTAACCTTGTGCCAGTGTGAAACAGCCCTCGCCTGTTTGCCTTGGGTAGATTAGTGTAATCCCTTTAAACCCCCCAACCTGGGCCAGGCCCAGGGCTCGGGACCCTGCCACAAGCCCAGCCAGTACGGTGTCTAATTGGGGACTGTGCCTAATATGACGCTAAGTGGAAGCCGACCAAGGAAATATACCTGGGAAATACTTGTATCGAGGATGGGAGCAGAGCCTTTTAAAAAAAAGTGATCCTCAAACCTCACGAACAGTCAGAAAATACTTTAAATCAAAGGAATGGAGGGATCGGTCATATGCTACCTGACAGACATGAGCCATTCCCATAGACTCTACACATAAATACCCAGACATAACCGATGGGGATCTGGAGGTACAAGATGGCCTAGAGATGGCAGCCAAAGAGATGTATGGGTCTGTCCACCATGCCTGAGGGCACAGACTGTAAGGGGCCTTTCTGTCTCTTACGATCCAACACTGAACTGTAAAATATCTAGCACAGGCTATGGAACCCGGGGGGGGAAGCCTAGTGGTTAGAGAGTTGGACTCGTAACCAAAAGGTTGCAAGATCAAATCTCTGAGCTGACACGGTAACAATCTGTTGTTCTGCCCCTGAGCAAGGCAGTCAACCCACTGTTCCCAGGCCATCATTGAAAATAAGAATTTATTCTTAACTGACTCGTTAAAAAATTGTGAAATAAAGTAAAGAAAAACCCGGTGTTTCAGTCAGTCTAGAAATTGAGTAAGATGCATTCGTATCATGACGATACAATGTTGGCATTTCTATTTTGTGTTTTTCACAAAAGTAAGATTTATTTTCCCCAGTAAGATTATTTTTCCCCTTACAGTTATGAGCAGCGATTTTATTGACATAAAAGCTCTCTGCGCAATGATGCATGTTTTCCTCTTTCCATTTGCAATTATCTTGCCACCAGAATACCATTTGTCTAGACATTTTTGTGGTATTTTTGGGGGGATTCGACTGTTATTCTTTTATTTTTTTTATTTTAAGAGGAATATGTTAGTGTCCTAGAGATGTATACTTGTGCGACTGTTACCAGCTCTTTGTAAAATCATCCCATGGCCTGATCTGAAACTGGTGACATAAGCGGTCTTAGATCTAACATACCAAAATATATGATTCAAGATCAATGTTGCTATAACATGTGATTGCTGGTAAGTACTTTGACCTAACTTAATCACATTTAAAATGACTAACTCAAGAATTGAAGATCCGTGTTCTTCACATGCCCCTAAATGCAAGAGGTTAACTGATGTGACTTGGTTCAAACAATAGCAGATGGATTATTATTGCTCTGGGGTTTTCGGCATTTACATTTTTTAAATGTTCGTATTAAAATAAACATTTATTTCATTCAGAATTGATCATGGCAGTGTTCTTCAATAGGACAATTTATGTGATTGATTCAAATGAAGTAGAAAAGTCTGTTTCGTGTACTTGAGGGTGAAGCTTATTAGGATGCGTTTACACATGCAGTCCAGTTCAGATCTGGGTCGTTCCACGAGTAGAGTATATTTTGGGTAGTATAACTTGGTCAAAAACAACTTCATTTCACCTCATTGTAACATTCTGTCATAAAGAGCACATGTTCAACTTCATAAAAAGCATGTTTTCCCATTTCAAAGGGTAAATGAAATGTCTATAGTAAATGTCAATAAAGTGCCATGACAGTAACAGGGTTGAGGGAGGGAGGGGCAATTTAATGCAAGCTTCACAAATGTATTTTCATTGTTAAACATTTTTTGCCTATATATCTATAGGTAACATGGTTGACGTGTTGTGCTCAGTTTTCCACCACAAAACACCAGCAAATGGCCAAAAAAAAGAGTAGGACCAGCTCACCTGCTTTTACACTATGATTTGAGTATTGTATGTTCAATGTTTCTTTTGCAAAAATAATTTAAAAAGGAATAGTTTAACCATATTAAAACGAGAGTTCAGTTCACATACCAGGGTTTACCATAAAATGAGGGATCACATGAATCAATCACATGAAATACATAAAAAATCTTCAGAAATCGCATAAATAGGCCTTTATAATGATGGTGGGTTAAGGGTTCAAATCTTCCTGGAAGTCATGGTGAGGGCTGATTTTTGGCACTTTAGCAATTTAGGTGTGTATTCACATTAATTTAATTTATTGAATTGTCTATGTGGTCTATATTAAAAGGGCACTTTATTTAATATAACAGGTTTTTGTTTTTTAAATACAATATTGGAGCACAATTTCTACTTAAAATATCAAGGGGACGCAAAATTATAAATTGCAGATTATTTCCATATCTGATAACAATTGATATTTTCCCTAATGTGCAAAAAAAGAAAAAAAAAACATGGAATCAGATATTTTTTTATATACCACATCCATACAGTGCATTCAGAAAGTATTCAGACCCCTTTACTTTTTTCACACTTTTTTCACATTTAGTTACTTTACAGCCTTATTCTAAAATGGATTCAATTTTTTCCCCCATCATCAATCTACACACTTTCTTTTTTTTGCAAATGTATTCAAAATAAAAAACTGAAATATCTCATTTACATACAGTAAGTATTCAGACCTTTTACTCAGCACTGTGTTGAAGCACCTTCGGCAGCGATTACAGCCTCGAGTCTTCTTGGGTATGATGCTACAAGCTTGGCACACCTGTATTTGGGGAGTTTCTCCCATTCCTCTCTGCAGATCCTCTCAAGCTCTGTCAGGTTGGATGGGGAGCGTCGCTGCACAGCTATTTTCAGGTCTGTCCAGAGATGTTAGATGGGGTTCAAATCCGGGCTTGGCTGTGCCACTCAAGGACATTCAGAGACTTGTCCCAAAGTCACTCCTATGTTGTCTTGGCTGTGTGCTTAGGATGATTGTCCTGTTGGAAGGTGAACCTTTGCCCCAGTCTGAGGTCCTGAGCGCTCTGGAGCAGGTTTTCATCAAGGATCTCTCTATACTTTGCTCCGTTCATCTTTCCCTCAATCCTGACTGCACTCCCTGTCCCTGCCGCTGAAAACCATCCCCACAGCATGATGTTGCCACAACCATGCTTCACCGTAGGGAAGGTGGCAGGTTTCCACCAGACGTGATGCTTGCCATTCACGCCAAAGAGTTCAATCTTGGATTCTTCAGATCAGATCTTGTTTCTCATGGTCAGAGTCCTTTAAGTGCCTTTTGGCAAAATATAAGTGGGCTGTTATGTGCCTTTTACTGAGGAGTGGCTTCCGTCTGGCCACTCTACCATAAAGGCCGATTGGTGGAATGCTGCAGATGGTTGTCCTTCTGGAAGGTTCTCCCATATCCCCAGAAGAACTCTGGAGCTCTATCAAAGTCACCATAAGGTTCTTGGTTACCTCCATGACCAAGGCCCTTCTCCCCCAGATCTGTGCTTTGACACAATCCTCTCAGAGCTATTCCTTCTACCCTATGGCTTGGTTTTTGCTCTGACATGCACTGTCAACTATAGGACCTTATATAGACAGGAGTGTGCCTTTCCAAATCATGATTAATCAATGGAATTTACCACAGGTGAACTCCAATCAAGTTTTAGAAACATCTCAAGGATGATCAATGGAAACAGGATGCACCTGATGTCAATTTGGAGTCTTATAGCAAAGGTTCTGAATACTTATGTAAATAAGTTATTTCGTAAATAAGTTATTTATGGGTTTTTTTGCAAACATTTATAAAAACCTGTTTTCACTTTCTCGTTGTGGGGTATTTTGTGTAGATTGATGAGGGAAAACATTTATTTAATGAATTTTAGAATAAGGCTGTAATGTAACAAATTGTGGAAAAGGGGAAGGCGTCTGAATGCTTTCCGAAAGCACAGTATGTGGATCTCAAACCTGATACAATTTTGATGTTTGCTCTGATGTGGCTTTTTTTGCACGTGACCTGGCGTTACCATGACATCCAACCCAAAATGTTAAGTAACAATGCCAGGAAATGAGCATTGCATCTGTGTGCAACTTCAGAGGCTACAGTGTGAATGTGCAAATCTGATATGGGTAAAACTGAGTGTGGACAGTGGATAAGAAAATTCAGAATTGGGTTCTTAGCGTGGGCGGTGGCTTTTTGTGGACCTCCCGAATGGCGCAGTGGTCTAAGGCATTGCATCACAGTGCTTGAGACGTCACTACAGACCGGGGTTGGATCTCAGGCTGCCGGCCGTGATCGGAAGATCCATGATGCGGTGCACAATTGGCCCAGCGTCATCCGGGTTTGGGGAGGGTTTGGCAGCCCGAGGTTTCATTGTCCCATCGCGCTCTAGTGCTCCCTCTGGCAGGCCGGGTGCCTGCAAGTTGACTTCGGTCGCCAGCTGTACAATGTTTCCTCAGACACGCTGGTGCGAGCAGTGTGTCAAGAGGCACAAAACTGTAACCACCAATTAGATATCACGAAATTGGGGAGAAAAAGGGGTAAAAAAATATTTGATGAAACCTATCAATTTAAATGTCCAATTTGGGTGCAATCAATTAGCTTCATTTCTCAGAGATCAAATTATATAAATAAAAAAAGGCTGCAGGAATGCTAAACTTATCTGTTTAAAACTGCAAAAATGATTTCAGAACAATCTGAGATGGTGAATGTCATGGCTTGCTGAAATGACATGCAATGACCCTAGTGGAAAAGCAGCCTATAAACGGGGACTGGTGTAGTACCTTGTATTCAATGAATATGGCTGAATCACAGTTTATCTGCGCTGTCGTGGCATCGTGAGCTGCCCATTCCAAACAACAGCTTAAGAATTCCCAGAAGGGCCAAAGCTTGGAGAGAGGCCCCATCTATCTCATATATGTCAGCGCTCTAATCCACTTTCTCGGACGTCAACATGATATTGATAAGTCAGCCATATTAATGTATATTTTTCATGGAAACGCTACTCAAAAGGAAATAAGAAAACCCTAAAAGCCTTGTCACAATCACAGATACACACACACACACACACACACTTTCAACCAGCCTTATTTATCATCCCCCCCATGCCCTGGTTTTGCGGCCGGAGTCCACACCTTTGGGGGTACTGTCATGCCCTGACCATCAGAGTGTGACTTGGAGGTGTTCTAGCTCAATATTTCTATGTTGGTTTTGTATGGTTCCCAATTAGAGGCAGCTGGTAATCGTTGCCTCTAATTGGGGATCATATTTAGGTAGCCATTTTTCCAACCTGTGTTTGTGGGATATTGTTTTGTGTTTGTACATGTGCACCACTACTTTCACGTTTCGTTATTGGTTTATTGTTTTTGTTTAAAGTTTCACCGTAATGAAGATATGGAACTTCAATCACGCTGTGCCTTGGTCCGCTCATTACGATGATCTTTTAGGGAACCCCAGAGCACACGTTTCCCAGTCTCTGTAGCTTTGCCACCCTACCCAATGCTCAACCCCCATATTTTGCCAACCCAAATCCATCCCATCACTGAAAGCCAAATTTCCCCATTTCCAAATGTACAGTAACTCCCTCTCCCCCCGACCTACCCACCACACTAATTTGGTAATCCCCAACACAATCAACACTCCTCTCCCAAGTCTGATTGTGCTTTGAGCTTCTGGCACCAAACTCGGAGTTGGGTGGCCTGTGTTTGTTTTTGAGATTGTTTATCATGAACCTCCAGGAGGATGGACTTTGCTATAAAATGATGTGGCTCAAATCCACTCGTTGAGTTCTCAGTGATCACCTCCAGGGGTGGTTACCGACCAGCTCCATTACTGCAGTAATTAAATAATAAAGTTGACTTGTTTTGAAGAAATGTAAAGGTCTCTCCTTTTGATTACAATAAACACAGGAAACTGTTGAGTGTGAAAAACATTGCAGAGTTGCAGTTCTTGACACAAACCGGTGCGCCTGGCACCTACTACCTACCATACCCTGTTCAAAGGCACTTAGATATTTTGTCTTGCCCATTCACCCACGCAAGGCTGCCGGCCCAGATGGCATCCTCAGACCATGCGCAAATCAGCTGGCTGGTGTGTTTACAGACTTATTCAATACATTTTTATCCCAGTCTGCTGTTCCCACATGCTTTAAA
Source organism: Oncorhynchus keta (assembly GCF_023373465.1). NCBI lineage: Eukaryota > Metazoa > Chordata > Actinopteri > Salmoniformes > Salmonidae > Oncorhynchus > Oncorhynchus keta. The sequence continues at coordinate 7,452,252 of NC_068437.1, forward strand.
AGGGCCACCATTGTTCCCAAGAAAGCGAAGGTAACTGAGCTAAATGACTATCGCCCCGTAGCACTCACTTCCGTCATCATGAAGTGCTTTGAGAGACTAGTCAAGGACCATATCACCTCCACCCTACCTGACATCCTAAACCCACTCCAATTTTCTTACCGCCCCAATAGGTCCACAGACGACGCAATCACACTGCACACTGCCTTAAACCGTCTGGACAAGAGGAATACCTATGTAAGAATGCTGTTCATCGACTACAGCTCAGCATTTAACACCATAGTACCCTCCAAACTCGTCATTACCCTGGGTCTCGACCCCGCCCTGTGCGACTGGGTCCTGGACTTCCTGATAGGTAACAGCTCCACCCCGCTGATCCTCAACACTGGGGCCCCACAAGGGTGCATTCTCGGCCCTCTCCTGTACTCCCTGTTGTTCACCCATGAGTGAGATCAGCAAGTTTGCAGACAACGCTACAGTGGTAGGCTTGATTACCAACAACGACGAGACGGCCTTCAGGGAGGAGGTGAGGGCCCTCAGAGTGTGGTGTCAGGAAAATACCCTCACACTCAATGTCAACAAAACAAAGGAGATGGTGGATCGTGGACTTCAGGAAACAGCAGAGGGAGAGGCCCCCTATCCACATTGACGGGACAGTAGTGGAGAAGGTGGAAAGTTTACATTTTCTCGGCATACACATCACAGACTAACTGAATTGGTCCACCCACACAGACAGCTGCGTGAAGAAGGCGCAGCAGCGCCTCTTCAACCTCAGGAGGCTGAAGAAATTTGGCTTGTCACCAACAATACTCCCAAACTTTTACAGATGCACAATCGAGAGCATCCTGTCGGGCTGTATCACCACCTGGTACGGAAACTGCTCCTCTCACAACTGTAAGGCTCTCCAGAGGGTAGTGAGGTCTGCACAACGCATCACCGGGGGCAAACTACCTGCCCTCCAGGACACCTACACCACCCAATGTCACAGGAAGGCCAAAAAGATCATCAAGGACAACAACCACCAAGCCACTGCCTGTTCACCCTGCTATCATCCAGAAGGCGAGGTCAGTACAGGTGCATCAAAGCGGGGACCGAGAGACTGAAAAACAGCTTATATCTTAAGGCCATCAGCCATCACTAACATTGAGGGGCTGCTGCCAACATACTGACTAACTTCTAGCCACTTTAATAATGAAAAATTGATGTAATAAATGTATCACCAGCCACTTTAAACAATGCCACTTTATATAATGTTTACATACCCTACATTACTCATCTCATATGTACATACTGTACTCTATACCATCTACTGCATCTTGCCTATGCCGTTCGGCCATCGCTCATTCATATATTTTTATGTATATATTCTTATTCACACTTGTGTGTATAATGTAGTTTTTGTGAAATTGTTAGGTTAAATTACTTACTGCATGGTCGATACTAGAGGCACAAGCATTTCACTACACTCAAATTAACATCTGCTAACATGTGTATGTGACAATAAAATTAGATTTGATTTGAATGGCACACATACACAATCCATGGCTTAAAAATCCTTCTTTAACCTGTCTCCTCCCCTTCATCTTGTCTTTTCCAAAAGTTTTGAGAATGACACAAATATTAATTTTCACAAAGTCTGCTGCCTCAGTTTGTATGATGGCAATTTGCATATACTCCAGAATGTTATGAAGGGTGGTCAAATGAATTGCAAGGATTTGCAAAGTCCCTATTTGCCATGCAAGTGAACTGAATCCCGAAAAACATTTCCACTGCATTTCAGCCTTGCCACAAAAGGACCAGCTGACATCATGTCAGTGATTCTCTCATTAACACAGGTGTGAGTGTTGACGAGGACAAGGCTGGAGATCACTCTGTCATGCTGATTGAGTTTGAATAACAGACTGGAAGCTACAAAACTAGGGCAATGCTTGGAATAATTGTTCTTCCTCTGTCAATCATGGTTACCTGTAAGGAAACACGTGCCGTCATCATTGCTTTGCGCAAAAAGGGCTTCACAGGCAAGGATATTGCTGCCAGTAAGATTGCACCTAAATCAACCATATCGGATCATGAATAATTTCAAGGAGAGCGGTTCAATTGTTGTGAAGAAGGCTTCAGGGCGCCCAATAAAGTCCAGCAAGTGTCAGGACCGTCTCCTAAAGTTGATTCAGCTGCGGGATCGGGGCACCACCAGTACAGAGCTTGCTCAGGAATGGTAGCAGGCAGGTGTGAGTGCACTTCTCTCCAGGAAAAACATCAGGGACAGGCTGATATTCTGAAAAAGGTACAGGGAATGGACTGCTGAGGACTGGGGTAAAATCATTTTCTCTGATGAATCCCCTTTCTGATTGTTTGGGGCATCCGGAAAAAAGCTTGTCCGGAGAAGACAAGGTGAGCGCTACCATCAGTCCTGTGTCATGCCAACAATAAAGCATCCTGAGACCATTCATGTGTGGGGTTGCTTCTCAGCCAAGGGAGTGGGCTCACTCACAATTTCTCCTAAGAACACAGCCATGAATAAAAAATGGTACCAACACATTGTCAGAGAGCAACCTCTCCCAGCCATCCAGGAACAGTTTGGTGACAAACAATGCCTTTTCCAGCATGATGGAGCACTTTGTCATAAGGCAAAAGTGATAACTAAGTGGCTCAGGGAACATAACATCGATATTTTGGGTCCATGGCCAGGAAACTCCACAGACCTTAATCCCATTGAGAACTTGTGGTCAATCCTCAAGAGGCTGGTGGACAAACAAAAACCCACAAATTCTGACAAACTCCAAGCATTGATTATGCAAGAATGGGCTGCCATCAGTCAGGATGTAGCCCAGAAGGTCATTGACAGCATGCCAGGGCGGATTGCAGAGGTCTTGAAAAAGAAGGGTCAACACTGCAAATATTGACTCTTTTCATCAACTTCAAGTAATTGTCAATAAAAGCCTTTGACGCTTATGAAATGCTTGTAATTATACTTCAGTAGTCCATAGTAACATCTGACAAAAATATCTAAAGACACTGAAGCAGAAAACTTTGTGAAAATTAATATTTGTGTCATTCTCAACTTTTGGCTACGACTGTACACTGATGGAAGTGGATTTAACAAGTGACATCAATAAAGGATCATAGCTTTCACCTGGATCCACCTGGTCAGTCTATGTCATGGAAAGAGCAGGTGTTCTGTATACTTTTGTATAACTGTTTTCGGAAATAAATGTTTGAATATATAGGAAATCTGCAGGCAAGATTCCAGTGAAGAGCCTTTCAATCCCACAATTAGCACAGTGTATTAGATTGCCAGAATCTGGCAATGTGATCACAGTTCTCTGCCAGTATTTTCATATTTAGTGTGTTAGATGTAGTCAAGTAAGCCGTTGGACTGAAGGAGAAGGTGCCCTAATAACAGTGTTTATCTAACAAGTAGAAAAATAAATATGGGCATATTATGTGTAATTTGCCAAAATCTGTTGAATACTTCTTTATGACTGACTTCATGTCATATAATTGCTTTTAAATCAGTGTGTATTATACTTATTAAGATGCAACATGTACTGCACAATGGAGGATACCCTTCCCACATTACCTTGCATTTCCTGCCATCCACCGTCTCCTCGTCGAACTCCTGGCCAATGTGGAAGTTGATCTCGGTGGTGCGGACGGTGGTGGATGTCTTGATGTAGAACTGCTCCCCGTCCTGACGGATCTCCACGTGAGGCTTGGAGGCAGCAGCCCCAGCCACCTTCCTCAGCATGGCATTCACGCCTGGATGGGCACAGCAGAGACCAGGGAGGGAGAAGGGAATGGAAGGGTAGGAGGAGGGAGTTAGGCCTGATTCAGACAGACAGACACCCCCCACCGCCTAGATCCGTCTGGACCAGATTTACCCCAAAACAGTCCTCGACCTGACCCCTCTCTCACCATCCCACACTGCCCTACCTCTCTCTCACTCTTTATGGACTTTCTCTTCTCTTGGCTACTTAATCATGTATATTTCCTTATTTTTTAAAAACATGATAGGCCAACTGAATGAGGAATAGCCTTTCTTCAACAGACACCAATTAAAAGTGATAAACCATAATAGTAGAGCATTGTTCTTCTGGTAAGTGCTCTGTGGTAACAAATCTGAAAACTTGAGAAATCGGAGGAATTATTGGCACTCCAGTCTGCGCAAGAGATTAAGTATTTGGCCTGATTGCCCCGAGGGGAAAAAACATCACGTCATAGCACTAAACTGCACACAGCACTGCATGTTCCGTGCTGCCATGGTGAAGAAACCGGCATCATGGTCCACCGTGTACCCTCTCCCTCCTAGTTAACAGATGATTAAAGGGACATTGAATCCACATTAGGCTGATGCACGGCTCTCAGTTAACCAGGCACTTATGCAAACGGAAATTAATGATCTGCAGGGGCAGTTGTGGTTAACCTCTACGGGATCAGTGCCCCCCACTGGATGGTTGAGCTAACGTGCGCTAATGTGATTAGCATGATGTTGTAAGTAACGAGAACATTTCCCAGGACATAGACATGTCTTATATGGACAGTAAGCTTAAATTCTTGTTAATCTAACTGTACTGTCCAATTTAAAGGAGCTAAGTGAAATTTACAGTGAAAAAATACCATTCTATTGTTTGAGGAGAGTGCACAACAACAAAAACCTTTTATCACGGCAACTGGTTTGATGCATTCACCTCTGAAGTTAGATAATGTACATTCAGTAATCTTGCTCTGATTTGTCATCCTGAGGGTCCCAGAGATAAAATTTAGCATAATTTTGATTGATGAAATCCATTTTTATGTAGGACCTGGGTTCTACAGTTTGAACCCCTGCTGTGTCTGCCCTGAATGTGCAAGTTGAGATACTGGGGTGCAAAGGAGCAAGATAAATAAATAAATACCGTATGGGGATGAGGTAGATTGGATGGGCTATTTACAGATGAGCTATGTACAGGTACAGTGATCTGTGAGCTGCTCTGACAGCTGGTGCTTAAAGCTAGTGAGGGAGGTAAGAGTCTCCAGCTTCAGAGATTTTTGCAGTTCGTTCCAGTCATTGGCAGCAGAGAACTGGAAGGAGAGGCGGCCAAAGGAATAATTGGCTTTGGGGGTGACCAGTGAGATATACCTGCTCGAGCGCGTGCTACGGGTGGGTGCTGCTATGGTGACCAGTGAGTTGAGATAAGGTGGGGCTTTTACCTAGCAGAGACTTGTAGATGACCTGGAGCCAGTGGGTTTGGCGACGAGTATGAAGCGAGGGCCAGCCAACGAGAGCATACAGGTCGCAGTGGTGGGTAGTATATGGGGCTTTGGTGACAAAACGGATGGCACTGTGATAGACTGCATCCAATTTGTTGAGTAGAGTGTTGGAGGCTATTTTGTAAGTGACATCGCCGAAGTCGAGGATCGTTAGAATAGTCAGTTTTACGAGGGTATGTTTGGCAGCATGAGTGAAGGATGCTTTGATGCGAAATAGGAAGCGGATTCTGCATTTGATTTTTGATTGGAGATGTTTAATATGAGTCTGGAAGGAGAGTTTACAGTTTAACCAGACACCTAGGTATTTGTAGTTGTCCACATATTCTATGTCTGAGCCGTCCAGAGTAGTGATGCTAGATGGGCGGCCAAGTGCATGCAGCGATCGGTTGAACAGCATGCATTTAGTTTTACTTGCATTTAAGAGCAGTTGGAGGCCACGGAAGAAGAGTTGTATGGCATTGAAGCTCATCTGGAAGTTAGTTAACACAGTGTCCAACGAAGGGCCAGAGGTATACAGAATGGTGTTGTCTGCATAGAGGTGAATCAAAGAATCACCAGCAGCGAGAGCGACATCATTGATGTATACAGAGAAGAGTCGGCCCGAGAATTGAACCCTGTAGCACCCCCAAGGAGACTGCCAGAGGTCCGGAGCACAGGCCCTCCGATTTGACATACTGATACAACATTTTGAACAGTAATGCAATGTTTCATTGGATCAGTCTAACACTTTTCACTTACACTGCTGCCATTTAGTGGCCAAAATGTAAATTGTGCCTAGACTCCTAAGTGATGTAATGGACTCTCTCTTGCATTTCAAAGATGATGGAACAAAAAAAAGACAACACATGTTTTTTCTTTTGTATTATCTTTTACCAGATCTAATGAGTTATACTCTCCTACATTAATTTCACATTTCCACAAACTTCAAAGTGTTTTCTTTCAAATGGTATCAAGAATATGCACATCCTTGCTTCAGGTCCTGAGCTACAGGCAGTTAGATTTGGGCATATAATTTTAGGTGGGAAAAAAAGGGTCTGATCCTTAAGAGATTGTGGGCACGACTGAACGAAACGCAGAACAGACAGAATGCATGCAATCTCTCTGAGATTGAACTGAACTGCTGTGTTGGGTTGGTAGATATCTCACAAGGAAAATGTAATCAAATCTCGGAGTGGTTCACAGGATCTGTTTGGTGGAGGCTAAGCAAGGTCAGTAAACTGCAGCTTGCATATTAAACAAACTTAGTTAAGCTGAGGGACTCATACAGGTCCAGAACAAGGGGATCAATTTCCTTTCAATTCAGGTAATTTATTTACAATTCATGAATAGAAAAGGGTTGGGCAGTTTTCAAGTTATAGATTGATACTTTTTCTGGTTTGAACTGAATTTGTACCTGGAAATATAGTACCGTAACATGTTTCTGTTAATAATTTAATAGGCCCCCTGAGCCAATTTGATGACACGCACCCGTCGGGTTACTAACTGTTAAACTGTTTAATGGTGCTCACAACTCAAAGCTAGCCTCTGAGCAACAAACAAACCCAAACAGCCCCATATGGAATATTCTCACCCAAAACCAAAATATGACCAGTGTGGTCTCATTGCTTGAGCAGCATAGTACTTACAGTCCAGACACAGAAAGACCCAGCCACACAAATGAATGACCCAGATAAACTGGTCCAATTCTAAACCATCACAATGATCAGCAAGGGAAAAAAGCAAGCGAGAGAAAAAAAACACAAAAAGCAGAAGAGAGAAATCCATGAAGACCTCCACTGACACTGCTAACGCATGCCCTACTTAAACGTTAATACATGAGTAATGTTGTTCCCATGCACATGCAGCCGGACCCCGGCTATAACAATACCCATGTCTATATAATTGACATCTCCTGTAGCTGAAGGCTTTCCCGCTACAGCTTGCTTGTATGCTCTCCCTCCCTCCTCGTTTAGATGAGATAAGACAATAGCATATTGTTGGAAGTGAAGCAATGCCCAAGGAAAATACAAATGTTTTTTTTTTTAAATGCACATGATGGATAAAGCTCACGCAGGGATGCACTGTGCAGGCTATTGAAAAAAGAACGGGCGAAAAAAAAGAGAGGGATGAGAGAGACAAAACGTCAAGAAGGGGCTTACCGAGGGCTTTGAGAAGTTCGTCAAAATTCTCACTGCTCTTCATTTTCCAGGTACCGGCAAAGTTGGGCATTTCTGCTGGTAAAGTAAAGGCTGTGCCTGCAAAGAACCTGCTCCAAGCTCTGTGCTTCCTATACCCTCTCTCTCACTCTCCTCCTTTCCTCTGCTTTGCACTCTCTTCTCCACTCACAACCTCTGCCTCTCTCAATCTTCCTCTCTCTCCTTTCTGTATCTCCCTTTCTGTAGCAGCTTCAACTTCCTCTTTGCCACGAGATAAAGCAAGTGTCTCTATTCTTCATATACACACCTTTTTATTACTGTCTGCCTTTTACTCCCTCTATCTCAGTTGTCATCTCACTCTGACTCTCTCTCTCTCTCTCTCTCTCTCTCTCTCTCTCTCTCTCTCTCTCTCTCTCTCTCTCTCTCTCTCTCTCTCTCTCTCTCTCGTGTCAGTTTTGACCTTGTCTCTGTCAGTAGTTATAGCAAGTGTCTTTAATCTGAATAACTATAGGTCCCTCCCCCTAGAAGCGCTGTCCCATTATTAACTAAGACATTTCACACAATCTGTTCCGAGACTAGACAGAACACACCAAATGTGTCATTCCCTAACCCAGAATGGCATTCAGGACCGAGATGATAACCCTTGTAAGCATGTGTGATTTTGTTTTATTCATGTAAAATATTCATATTGTTGGTATGTGGTAATTAATTACATTTTCTGATGGAATTAACATTTTAAAGTCATGTCTGATACTTCCAGTTAGTGATTGTGTATTGTGATGGGAATAGTTTTTATTCATAACGCAATCTAGTTTACTTCCATGCTTATGGCAAAATCTTCTGATATGGTTAACCCACTACCACTTGGTTGGAAATGGAAATCCTTTATTCATTGCATCCTAACTTATTGTATACCTTATATCACAAATCGGTCCCCTTATATGAATGCTCATATCGCTCTCAATAGTGAAACCTTTACCTTTTGTGGCACACCAAGGGAACCCGTGTGGCTCAGTTGGTAGAGCATAGCACTTGCAATGACAGAGTTGTGGATTCAATTCCCATGGAGGACCGATACAAAAAAATGTATGCGCTCACTACTGTAGGTTTCTCTGTATAAGAGCATCTACTGAAATGAAGGAGAAAAAAAAGTCCATTCTGAGGGCTTCATTACAATAAAATATTTTAATTTGAACTTCACTTGTTTACGTCTTTGACATTTTGAAATTGTCATGAGCAGAAAAGTATGGAGTGAGTGCGCGTGTGTGTGCGTGCGCGCGCGCGCAACAAAAGTACCCCATTAGCCCACCATACTCAGTGAGTCTCATACATACAAACAAAGCACATTAATGGCTATTTTCAAACTGCCAGCACCAGTTGAGTTGACTATGAACAATAAACAAGGTGATTCCCATTTCTACTTTTTAACATATTGATTGATTTTTATCTGTTTACCATCACTGAACGATACAATAAGAAACAACTTTACTGGACAGTTTTTAAAATAATGCAAAATTCTAAACAATAATTACAATTGAAATAATTTATTTCCATATCCCGTCAAGGCTTCTCTGAAACAGCTCAGCTGGAAAGTTTTGAAAATGCACCACTTTTGGATTAACAGTTTTTTGGGGGATTCAAAATGTAATTTCCTTCACCTTGACACAGTTTGCCTCCAAACTGCTTATGCAGAAGAGGTAGAAACTCCCCTATCATTTCATCATTACATAATCACCCCCCGGATGACATGGAGAAGGAAGGGAGCGCTTACTCTCGTTGGTGTAACATCAGCTGTTAATTGTTATGAAAATCTACTAAAAACAAGTATAGGTGAATAAAGCTTGGGGTTGTGATATGAAAATGGAAGGGGAGAGATCAGAGGGTTCTGATCCTCACAGTACAGTTCCCTTAAGCCAGCCATGGCAGGCAGACACCAGATGAGCATTATCAAGGCTCCAAAGTACTCGGCCCTGTCAAAGAATTCATGCCAGAGATATCAGGCCTACCTGCCTGGGAGATTAGAGAAGAAGGGAATATATAAATAGATAGTTAAATGAAAGAGAAAATGAAAAGTCTCAGACTCAACAAAAGACAAGCACACCATATTGGCCGGCAGGGAAGCCTAGTGGTTAGAGAGTTGGACTAGTAACCGAAAGGTTTCAAGTTCAAATCCCTGAGCTGACAAGGTACAAATCTGTTGTTCTGCCCCTGAACAAGGCAGTTAACCCACTGTTCCTAGGCCGTCATTGAAAATATGAATTTGTTCTTAACTGACTTGCCTAGTTAAATAAAGGTACATATTTTTAAAAATCTTTCTCCCCCTAAAAAAAAGACATGCATAGGCCTACCCCATTGTGAGTTTGGATTAGTACTAGTAGATATATTGCAGTAAAACAAAGATTTTAGGACATTTTGTACCATTTCAGATGTTTTGGTGAAAAGTACATATTTTGTCATGTACTTTGCGCCGAGCAAAGCTGATTGAGTATTGCAACTCATATATTTTTGATGTGAATGTTTGCTGTAAGGACCCATGTCTAAAGTGTACTTGATGATGGATCACAGTGACACTGACCATTTCTGGAGCATACAAACTGAACATTAAATACATTGTTGTGACATAGCCAATATGTTGGTTGAGGGAAAAGTAAAGAAAACTATATTGTAAGAAGGTCAAAGTAAATAAAAACTTGGTAAGAAAAATCACATCTTTACCCACAATAGAGGAACATGAAAAGTTAAGTACAGCAAACATGTAAAGGGTTTTAAAAACATTGTCTTTCTCAAATCAATGAAAACCCACTAACATCAGCTGGATTAAAAAATAACCTCTGACGAGAGTAATTCCCTTTTAACATGTTGCAGTTAATGCAAGACATCAACTCATTATTAACAATAATTTCCCAAGTCGACTATAATGAGTCATGCGGATGTGCCTCTCAGTGAGACAAACCGCAGCACTGAGATCAGTAATGAGTAACAAGCTCTGGAAGCGAAGACCTGTGGCAGAAATGGAGAGAATGGATGCACTTCATTGCTTTTGACAAAATGTTCCCTGTATAAATACATAAATAAGTCTGAAGTGTACTTGATTGAAAGAAACGCTGGTCTGGAAGTAAACACTTATTAGGAGCACAGAGCAACAATGACGCACTTCCTTCCATTAACAAATGCATTCGATTCAGCTCAAGAGCCTTCTGAACATGGAGTACATTCACAAGCACACTCACACACACACACGCACGCACGCACGCACGCACGCACGCACGCACGCACGCACGCACGCACACACACACACACACACACACACACACACACACACACACACACACACACACACACACACACACACACACACACACACACACACACACACACACACACACAAACCAATGTATTTATGAAGTAAAATACTTTGGAGATGGTATGATGTGCCCATGTGCACTGTTGTGAGCATGTGTTGCAGAAGCAATTAACCAACCCCCCTTAACAGGGATACATAGAGACATACATGGTTATAACAAAAGTGGCATTAAGAGGGCCAGTGTTGGACTTACCATTAGGCAGAACATTAGGCAGAATGCGTTCTCTCGAATGATGAATCAAGCTTCACCATCTGGCTGTCCTACGGACAAATCTGGGCAAATCAGAGTTTGGCAGATGCCAGGAGAATGCTACCTGCCCCAATGCATAGTGCCAACTGTAACGTTTGGTGGAGGAGGAATAATGGTCTGTGGCTGTTTTTCATGGTTAGTGCTAGTTCCAGTGAAGGAAAATCTTAACGCTACAGCATACAATGACATTCTAGACAATTCTGTACTTACATTTTTTCACACATTTTGGAAGGCCTTTTCCTGTTTCAGCATGACAATGCCCTCGTGTATAAAGCGAGGTCCATACAGAATATTGGTTTGTCGAGATTTGGTGTGGAAGAACTTGACTGGGATGAATTGGAATGCAAACTACGAGCCAGGCCTAATCGCCCAACATCAATGCCCGACCAGTGCTCTTGTGGCTGACTGAAAGCAAGTCCCCACAGCAATGTTCCAACTTCCCAGAAGAGCGGAGGCTGTTATAGCAGCAAAGGGGGGACCAACTCCATATTAATGCCCATGATTTTGGAATGAGATGTTCGAAGAGCAGGTGTCCACATACTTTTGGTCATGTAGTGTATGTGTAGCCCATGTATCTGATCCTGTCTGGCCAGAAATAGTATGGAATGTCAAACTCTTTTTGGCCTGACAGCATCAGGTACATAGGATACATATAGTAAGAGAGAAGGGAGCTGTTTTGCTTGCCGAGATGCTTTCTCCAGTGTAACAGTTTCAGCTAGAGCTCTGCTACCCGACCAGAGCCCGACGGGCCCCGACATTATAGATTGTGTTAGGGCCGGGTAGGGCCTGTTTTTTCATCAATAACTAGGGTACAGGTAGGGCTCGGTATCACTAACATTTTGAAGCCTTTGCTCATGCTCTGCTGAGCAGTACAGTCATATCTGACTAAGATCATAAAATGGTGTCAGAGGTGCTTCAACCTCGTCAAATTTAAGACAGGAGAGATTATTTCACATACAGTAATAATGTTCCTTGAGTTTGTCTCGTCAATGGTCAGTTGGCCAAGCGGAGCCATTGCTATGGAAACTCACACACTCACACACCGCCATGAGCAGAGTGCATGCAGAGCGGGCTGCCTTGTGCTGGCGAGTGATCTCGTTAGTCTCAGGATGTGTTTCACCTGTGCTGGCCCAGCTGGTTTTTAATTTAAGAGCTATTTAAATTGTAAAAGAGCTGTTGGGAGAGCGACACCTCACGTAAACTGAGGCGCTATTACCAGCTCAACCACTTTAGTTTGAAAGAAGCCTGAGGTTTTGTGTTTGCGCAGTTTGTTTTGCTCCATATTCTTTTTCTACTAAATTGGTGTGGGTTTTTCTTTTATGTTGTCTTTTGGAGGAAAACCTACACATCTCGGATCTTAATATGACCCATTTTGTCGCAGGAGGAAAGTAATCCTGCAGCAGGAGGAAAATAATCCTGCAGCAGGAGGATTTGAATAAATAATTTAAACCCATAATCACCGCCAGGGGGCAGTTGGAAGCTGTTTGTAGGCTATACAATGCAATATCATACCTAGGGGGCTATGGTTTGGGGAAGGCTCTGCAAACCAACCGACCTCATACTGTCAAGAATTCTCAGTTTGCACATGCATTGTGAACTGCTGTAACGCAGTGGTCTGGGCAGCACACTTTGGCTCTGGGCATCACGAGTTCCTGCAAAATGCTGGCAATTGTTTTGACACTTTATATGAATGGAAACTAATATGTTGGTGTAGCATACTGTTATTATTTAGCCAATCCAAAGGCAGCTGCCTACCTGCCTCCAAAGGCACCTACTTGAGTAGGTAGCACTTTTCAAGTAGGTTACTGCCATTTGGGACGGTATTCGAAGGCAGCATCACGTGATAGTGCATTCACATTCTACTGAGCGTGAGACGTTTGTAGCCACTGTAGTGCTAGCAATTCAGTGAGCAACTATCCCAAAATGTAAATATGTAACACGAATAACATGTAACAGAATCGATCTTTGTAACGTCACCTCTTAATAAATGAATTTGACACAGCAGAATAATTATCCTACGCTATAGGGTCCTCCTCTCGCATATTACTTGGTCTGCTGCTCCATCATTGTGGATAAGACAGGTAAACTTGCATACATGAGATCTTAAAGGCTACGATTTGAGATAGCTAAACAAGCTATTTTATTGACTGTTTAAGAATGATTAATAGCCAGATTGGCGGTATTTCACTGTGAAGTTAATATTGAATTTGAGCTGCTGTTTTTTTCTAATGAGTAGGCTTGCATTGTGATAAATTCACACATCTAGCACACCCGTGCATATTATTAAATTACACCATTCAATATAACATGGTTTTATATTCATTGATAATTAAGATTGAAAATCTAACTAGATTAGAAAGCCTAGGCTACTTCACCCTAATGTAAGATAAATACTGGCAGTCAAAAGTTTGGACACACCTACTCATTCAAGTGTTTTTCTTTATTTGTACTATTTTCTACATTGAAGAATAATAGTGAAGACATTCAAACTATGAAATAACACATGGAATCATGTAGTAACCAAAAAAAGTGTGAAACAAATATTTTAATATTTGAGATTCTTCAAAGCAGCCACCCTTTGCCTTGATGACAGCTTCGCACACTCTTGGCATTCTCTCAACTAGCTTCATGACGTCGTCACCTGGAGGTCATCACCATGAGGTAGTCACCTGGAATGCCTTGTTCAAAGTTAAATAGTCTAATTTATTTCCTTCTTAATTCAACCCAATTACCAGCCAAAGAAATTGCAGCCCAAATAAATGCTTCACAGAGTTCAAGTAACAGACACATCTCAACATCAACTGTTAAGATGAGACTGAGTGAAGTAGGCCTTCATGGTCGAATTGCTGCAAAGATACCACTACTAAAGGACACCAATAAGAAGAAGACACATGCTTGGGCCAAGAAACACGAGCAAGAAAAAGCCATATTTCTGTCCAGTGTCTGTGCTCTTTTGCCAATCTTAATCTTTTATTGGCCAGTCTGAGATATGTATTTTTCTTTGCAACTCTTCCTAGAAGGCCAGCATCCCGGAGTCGCCTCTTCACTGTTGACGTTGAAACTCGTGTTTTGCGGGTATTATTTTATGAAGCTGCCAGTTGAGGACTTGTGAGGCGTCTGTTTCTTAAACTAGACACTAATGTACTTGTCCTCTTGCTCAGTTGTGCACCGGGGCCTCCCACTCCTCTTTTTATTCTGGTTAGAGACAGTTTGTGCTGTTCTGTGAAGGGAGTAGTACACAGCGTTGCACCAGATCTTCAGTTTCTTCGCAATTCTTCCCATTGAATAGCCTTCATTTCTCAGAACAATAATAGACTGACGAGTTTCAGAAGAAAGTTATTTGATTCTGGCCATTTTGAGCCTGTAATCAAAACCCACAAATGCTGATGCTCCAGATACTCAACTAGTCTAAAGAAGGCCTGTTTTATTGCTTCGTTAATCAGGACAACAGTTTTCAGCTGTGCTAACATAATTGCAAAATGGCTTTCTAATGATCATTTAGCCTTTTAAAATGATAAACTTGGATTAGCTAACACAACGTGCCATTGGAACACAGGAGTGATGGTTGCTGATAATGGGCCTCCACACAACTATGTAGATATTCCGTTAAAAAGAAATCTGCCGTTCCCATCTACAATAGTCAATTAAAACATTAACAATATCTACACTGTATTTCTGATCAATGTAATGTTATTTTAAATGGACAAAAAAGTTGCTTTTCTTTAAAAAACAAGGACATTTCTAAGTGACCCCAAACTTTTGAACAATAGTGTGTGTATATATATATAACAATTTAAGATGTCTTTGGTACATAATGAATTCAAATCATACTGTATGTGCTTGTATACTTGACTATAATTTACCTCCAAAGATATTTACCCCCTAAAGAAGGTGGCAGCAATAGACCTTAAGTCTGCCAATAAATGTAACCTTTATTTAACTAGGCAAGTCAGAAGAAGGAGAAGTAGTGGGATATCGCATTTTGCAACGTGGTTTAAAAAAAGGGGGCACAGGAAATTAGTTTAAAGAGTATATTGAGTAGAATGTCATTTGATATAGTCTCAAATATTTGTTTTGTTTTTTAAGAGCATCGGGGCTGGCAGGTAAGATTTAGTTTCTCCCTGACTCTGGCCCACACTCCAGTACAGTAAGTGGCGGTAATGCACCATAACGTTGGATACCAACCGCCGATAAACCCCACCGAAGAAGAAGAACAGCGCTTCGACGTTGGCTGCTTCGCGATTTCGACGCTTGCCTTGGTGCTCCAGTATCAAACGTAACATCACTAATTAATATGCATCTTTCAGCTATATTCAGGTGTTCTAGTTTATTATATATTTTTGCTGCATTTCTGGAGTAGCTATAACGTTAGCTAGCTTTACCTGGTAGAGAAATAGCTATTTAGCTAGCTAACTTTACTTAGCTAACGTTATGTGAATTATTTGACTTTCAGGACGTAAAACTACTTGCAAGATTTAACGAACAACTATGAGCACTCAAGTAAGTGAAATAATTAGCTAACGTTAGCCAAAGCCAATGTTAGTAGCATGCTAACGTTACTTCCTAGGTCTGTACTATTCTGTTGTTTTAGGTAGCTAGCTAACAGTTAGCTGATTGGCTAATCTTGCGAGTAAGAAACATACAGGCGTGCTGGAATCAACGTGAGTGTGTCTGTTTCAGACATTCAGTCAGGTTCATTCATTCTCTCAGTAAGTCTCTGTTTGGGGGTGAACCAAAATCTGGATTTACAGAAGTCGTTGAATATGGCGGTTCTCATTTTAAGCCATGAAGCAGCCATTCACCAGCATTTCAAGTTTAATAGTGTCAACATATGCTAGTGAGATACCCCTCCCTACCCGAGGTAGAACAAAACACATCCATGTTTTTTCACATCCTTAATGTCGCCCATTTATGAAATGGATGGTTGTGTAAAAATATTGTACTGCAAAAGTCATTGAATATTTATGAAGAAAGTAAGCTTTACTTTTTGGTAGATAATATAATAGACAACTTTCCAAGTCAAATTTGCTCTCGTTCAGTGCTGTATCATCCTATCTGACAAAGATGCATACAGTTGCATGTTTTTATTGTTGTGGCTAGTATAATCTAGCCACAGTGGGCTCTGACATCAGAATTTGTGTCCAAGGTAACTTGCCACAGATTCTCTTTAGGACCATCATGGATTTAGCCTAAAAATCCAATATGGTGTCCAAACTCCAATATGGCTGCCATAATACCATTTAATGGAAGTTAGCTGTCCAGGTAGCTGCACAATTTTGGGATAGACTCACAATTCTAGGATAGATGCAGCGACAAGGCCAGTATCCTTCCTGTATGACTGTTGGGGCTGTGTGGTGATAAGTTTGAAATTCTACATCATTGGGCACTCAGGATATGCGGCTTGCATTCCAACGATACCCATTGACTAATTGTAATGTTATCTCTGTCTGAATGTTGCTGAGGATAAGAGTTTTGGATCCGTTCTGAAATGAACCCGGGGCATTCCCACTCGGACCTGATATGCCTAAATATTTGTTTTTAAATATAGAGACCCATTCCGAGTGGACCCGAATACAACGAGTCTCGTTACATATTGACCTGGTCAGATTTAGACTTGGTCTGATCCGATCCAAGTAAGGGAAGCTGCAGCAAAGTAATTTTAAGCTACTTTTTATTAACCAGAGCTGTTAAAGCATGAGAGGAGGGAGAAAGGTGCCGTTCTAGCAGACGGGGATTGGCCCTACTGTGAGCGCGTGACATGGGCAGCAGGGAGGGCGAAATGGTAACTAAACAAGCCGACTTACGCTATAGTAGACTAATAGCTGACATAGCTATGTTATTCACCATCAAATATGATTACGTAGTGCCTGTCTTGGACTGCGTCAAACCGGAAGAAGCTACACTGAACAAAAATATGAACACAACATGTGAAATGTTGGTTTCATGAGCAGAAATAAAAGATCCCAGAAATGTTGCCTACTCAAAAAGTTTTGAAGTTCTTAATTTTCCGGATTGTCTGACCTTCATGTCTTAAAGTAGTGATGGACTGTTGTTTCTCTTTGCCTATTTGAGCTATTCTTGCCATAATATGGACTTGGTCTTTTACCAAATAGGGCTATCTTCTGTATACTACCCCTACCTTGTCACAACACAACTGATTGGCTCAAACGCATTAAGAAGGAAAGAAATTCCACAAAATAACTTTTAACAAATGTCATGACTCTCCTTTGAAGATCTGAAGATTCGGGTTACAGTGGTTCTGCTCTACAGCGCCCTCACTTCTCGGTGAAGTTGGCCGTTTCATGACTGTTGTAAATACTGAAAACACTCTCTCCCACTCTGCAGAAATTGAAGTAAAAAATTCCTTTGTTACAACAGAGTGAGAGTTGCAGTACGGTAACATCAAAATATATTTCTGTAATCCGAACAGTTGCAAGGGTCCGTGGGTACTTAACCTCTTGCTCCTACCCGACACGCAGGCGTCCCATCTAGACATCTGGAAATGCAAATGCGCTACGCTAAATGCTAATAGCACTCGTTAAAACTCAAACGTTCATTAAAATACACATGCAGGGTACTGAATTAAAGCTACACTCGTTGTGAATCCAGGCAACAAGTCAGATTTTTAAAATGCTTTTCGGCGAAAGCATGAGAAGCTATTATCTGATAGCATGTAACACCCCAAAAGACCCGCAGGGGACGTAAACAAAATAATTAGCATATTCGGCGCTACACAAAACGCACAAATAAAATATAAAACATTCATTACCTTTGACCATCTTCTTTGTTGGCACTCCTAGATGTCCCATAAACATCACTATTGGGTCTTTTTTTTCTCGATTAAATATCGGTCCATATATAGCCAAGATATCGATCTATGAAGACTGTGTGATCAAGGAAAAAAATTGCGTTTTATAACGTAACGTCATTTTTTAAAATTAAAAAAGTTGACGATAAACTTTCACAAAACACTTCGAAATACTTTTGTAATGCAACTTTAGGTATTAGTAAACGTTAATAAGCGATCAAATTGATCACGAGGCGATGTATATTCTATAGCTGTACGTCTGGAAATAATGTTCGGGTAAATCTCAACCAAAATATCCGGTCAGAGACCGGAAGAAATGCACTGCCTCGTGTCCGTTTGACCAAGAAGCAAATCGTAGGCAAATGACAAGACTGTTGACATCGTGTGGAAGCTGTAGGTATTGCAACCTCGGCCCCATTTAATGTGGATCACATTCAACAATGGGTTCTAGTGGCGCATGGATATATTTTCCCATTTTCAGTGATCAGATTTTCCTGCGCTTTTCGATGAAACGCATGTTCTGTTATAACCAGTTTTATAAACGTCTGAGTGTTCTCTATCCACACATACTAATCATATGCATATACTGTATTCCTGGCATGAGTAGCAGGGCGCTGAAATGTTGCGCGATTTTTAACAGAATGTTCGAAAAAGTAGGGGGTAGGAGTAACAGGTTAAAGAACAATTGTCAGCTCGGTTGTTGTTTTGGGATCTCATTAACTTCTTAAGGTATAGGGGGCAGCATTTTCACTTTTGGATAAATAGCGTGCCCAATTTCAACTTCCTGCTGCTCATGCCAAGAATATAAGATATGCATATTATTAGTAGATTTGGATAGAAAACACTCTGAAGTTTCTAAAACTGTTTGAATCATGTCTGTGAGTATAACAGAAGTTATGTAGCAGGCAAAACCCCGAGGACTAACCGTTCAGATTTCTTTTTTGAGGTCTCTGTCTGTTCACTGATTTCTCATTGGGAAACGATATTTCTTAGGAACTTTTTTTCAGTTCCTACCGCTTCCACTGGATGTCACCAGTCTTTGGAATTTGGTTGAGGTTATTCATTTGTGCAATGAAGAAGTACGGCCATCTCGGAACTGCGTAACACTGTTGAGAGTTGTGCAAGACTTGAAAAGTAGCTTCGATTGTTGTCTTCCTGTATTGAACACGGATAGACCCGTCTTCAATTTGATCGATTTATTAACGTTTAAAAATACCTAAAGTTGTATTACAAAAGTAGTTTGAAATGTTTTGGCAGGCAACTTTTGAATTATTTTGTAGTGACGTTGCGCAATTTGGAAGCTATTTTCTTCTGGATCAAACACTCCAAATAAATTGACATTTTGGATATATATGGATGGAATTAATCGAACAAAAGGACCAATTGTGATGTTTATGGGACATATTGGAGTGCCAACAAAAGAAGCTCGTCAAAGGCATGTTTTATTTTATTTCTGCGTTTTGTGTAGCGCCTGCAGGGTTGAAATATGCTACCCTCTTTGTTTACTGTTGTGCTATCATCAGATAATAGCTTCTTATGCTTTCGGCGAAAAGCCTTTTAAAAATCTGACATGTTGGCTGGATTCACAACGAGTGTAGCTTTAATTTAGTATCTTACATGTGTGATTTAATGAAAGTTTGATTTTTTTATATCATTTTACTTGAATTTGCAGCTCTACATTTTCCCTGGCTTATGGCCAAGTGGGACGCAAGCGTCCCCTATACCATAAGAAGTTAAGGACGGTATAACAACATACATTTATCTCTGAATGTGTATATTTCAGGTTTACATCCAAATGTTGTGGAACTTGTAGGATTAAACTATTTGTGAGGTGAAATGTGATCTTAGCCTTCTAAATGAGAAAAAAAAATTAATGTAAAGTTCATCCAGTCAATAACCACGCCCATGCGAGTACAAACATTCTGCCAAACATAATGGAACGGCCTTTTCCCCCAAGTGTTTCAAAGGACCTGCTGAAGAACTCTATAGACCAGTTACGTGCAGCGCAAGCTGAATACGTTACAAATGGTTAAGAAAACTACAAGACTAGAGACCAAGCAGGCGGACGGTGTGGAACCGGACGTCATGAATGGTCAGACTTTATGAGACCAGAAAAATGTGGAGAGTGGCTGCATGTTGAAATGGTTAGAAACTCAGAAGATGAAGACTACACAGGAACATTCAGTCTGCAGCTGTTTAAGTACTTTAGTCTGGTAAACTCGATTGAGAACCACGTTGAAAAATCCATTCTAACGAACACTTCCTCTGGAAGATCCGTTCTCAACTTTCTGTTGATGGATCAAGCCTTTTAAACGGAGAGACAGCAAAGACATACACACATAAATATGTACATTGCAATTATTTCGAAAGAGCGGCCGTTCATTAGCAAAGTATTCACATTTCCATGAGTATAGTTATCAGCTGTATGTACGTTAGTGGAATTCCTGTCTCTCCCTTTCCCTCTTTTTTTTGAATCCGGCATTTTGTGTAACAAGCCGTCATATCAGTTTTGTCCACTAGGGACGTTTCATTGCATTGTGGAGTAATCAATGTGCAAGCTATCCTGTTTGTTTATGTAATTGGTTAGTTAGTAAATAAATAATTAAGCCAATTAGTATATTGCAGATTCATCATTTATGCTAGGGTTCATGCAGATATCCAAGAGTTTTGCGACATTCCGAATGAGACTGAAGGTAATTAAGAATTAAATAACCGACGGACTGACTGACGTAAGATAAATATCTTGTTTAGTCAGGAGATAGTAACTTGTTAAATAACTTTTCCCGTAGTGCCCCAGATTAATACTTAATTAATTGTTATATGATACATTTAATTGTGTAAATAATTGAATGTGGTATGTATTTTCTTTCTCTGAAATAAGTCAAACACAGTGGTTAGAGCATTGGGCCAGTAACCGAAAGGTTAGGTAAAAAGGTAAAAATCTGTCGTTCTGCCCCTGAACAAGGCAGTTAACCAACTGTTCCCCGGTATGCCGTCATTGTAAATAAGAATTTGTTCTTAACTGACTTGCCTAGTTAAATAAAGGTTACATTTAAAAAATAATTTAAAAAGACACGGTACAAGGCACACCTGTTAATTGAAATGCATTCCAGGTGACGACCTCATGAAGCTGGTTGAGAGAATGCCAAGAGTGTGCAAAGCTGTTAAGGGTGGCTACTTTGAAGAATCTCAAATATAAAATGTATTTTGATTCAACACTTTTTCTTGATTTACTATGTGATTCCCAATGTGTTGTTTCATAGTTTTGATGTCTTCACTATTATTTTACGATGAAGAAAATAGTAAAAATAAAGAAAAACCCTGGAATGAGTAGGTGTCTAAACTTTTGACTGGTCCTGCAAATGTCTGCATGCATATGTGTGTTGATGCTCATGTCTCCGCCCTAACAATGAGTTGTTGTCCCAAAAGCGTGAAGGCTATAGAAACGCATTGGGCTTATTTTGGCTTTACCTCTTACCTCTCTGGATAAAATCAGACCTTTCCTGCTGCTGGATCAGTAATGGCAGTAATGAGTGATTTTATTGGCGGTGGCTTTAGACCTTGCTTTTGAAGAACATACCGGCAGTAAGGACAATAGTTGCTTAGCGAAACTCCATTATTTTGTAAGTACTGAGTGAATTTTTAAGCTGGTGAATGGCAGCTGCCTGGGCTTAAAATAATCGCCATATTCAATGTCTCCTGTAAACCCAGATTCTGTTTCAGGTAGGGGGAAGCCATGTAAGGTGATCACATAATGAGTTGTGAAAGCTACCTGTGCGTGATTCAATAACAATTTATTTTCTTTCCAGTACAGTATTCTGTTCAAGCAAGAACATGGTGAGTTTTGCCTTAATTCATCCTCAATATTGTTACAGACTCATTACATATTGATATTCATATTTTCCTTCAAATGGAATGTCATTTGACACCTTGTAATTCCATTTTTGGTGTGTCTAATATGTGTGTTTGCCCACAGCCCACGACGATGCCATCTGGACTGCTGCGTGGGGTAGAAGTGAGCGGGATGGATTGGAGACAATAGTCACTGGCTCTCTGGACGACATGGTGAAAGTCTGGAAATGGTAATACACTGCATATTTTGAATCCAATTGAATTGAGCCAGTACGGTCGGTCTACACTAAGTTGACTGCTCTGTTCTCGCTCTTGCCACTCAGGTCAGACGAAAAGCTGGAGCTGCAGTGGACCCTGGAGGGCCACCAGCTGGGTATAGTCTCAGTGGACGTCAGTCCCAACGGAGCCATAGCAGCCTCCAGCTCGCTAGATGCCCACATACGCCTCTGGGACCTTGAGTTCGGCAAGCAGATCAAGTCCATGGATGCGGGCCCAGGTAGGACATTGTCTGGTGGCTTTTCAGCCACATTATGTCCGGCGAGGGCATGTGTAGCAGCAAAGGCTGGGGACAATGCGATTTTCATTCAGGAAATTGATGTAAACTCCATCAATTGAAAAAGCCCATTCAGTTATTTTTTTTCATGATTTGGGATTGACCCCAACCCTGATCTTCAACATTGAAGATCAATCAATCAATCAAATTGTATTTATATAGCCCTTCATACATCAGCTGATATCTCAAAGTGCTGTACAGAAACCCAGCCTAAAACCCCAAACAGCAAGCAATGCAGGTGTAGAAGCACGGTGGCTAGGAAAAACTCCCTAGAAAGGCCAAAACCTAGGAACAAACCTAGAGGAACCAGGCTATGTGGGGTGGCCAGTCCTCTTCTGGCTGTGCCGGGTGGAGATTATAACAGAACATGGCCAAGATGTTCAAATGTTCATAAATGACCAGCATGGTCGAATAATAACAAGGCAGAACAGTTGAAACTGGAGCAGCAGCACAGTCAGGTGGACTGGGGACAGCAAGGAGTCATCATGTCAGGTCGTCCTGGGGCACGGTCCTTGGGCTCAGGTTCTCCGAGAGAGAGAAAGAAAGAAGGAGAGAATTAGAGAACGCACACAGGACACCGAATAGGACAGGAGAAGTACTCCAGATATAACAAACTGACCCTAGCCCCCCGACACAAACTACTGCAGCATAAATACTGGAGGCTGAGACAGGAGGGGTCAGGAGACACTGTGGCCCCATCCGAGGACACTCCCGGACAGGGCCAAACAGGAAGGATATAACCCCACCCACTTTGCCAAAACACAGCCCCCACACCACTAGAGGGATATCTTCAACCACCAACTTACCATCCTGAGACAAGGCTGAGTATAGCCCACAAAGATCTCCGCCACGGCACAACCCAAGGGGGGCTGCCAACCCAGACAGGATGACCACAACAGTGAATCAACCCACTCAGGTGACGCACCCCCTGCAGGGACGGCAAGAGAGAGCCCCAGTAAGCCAGTGACTCAGCCCCTGTAATAGGGTTAGAGGCAGAGAATCCCAGTGGAAAGAGGGGAACTGGCCAGTCAGAGACAGCAAGGGCGGTTCGTTGCTCCAGAGCCTTTCCGTTCATCTTCCCACTGCTGGGCCAGACTACACTCAATCATATGACCCACTGAAGAGATGAGTGTTCAGTAAAGACTTAAAGGTTGAGACTGAGTTTGCGTCTCTGACATGGGTAGGCAGACCGTTCCATAAAAATGGAGCTCTATAGGAGAAAGCCCTGCCTCCAGCTGTTTGCTTAGAAATTCTAGGGACAATTAGGAGGCCTGCGTCTTGTGACCGTAGCGCACGTGTAGGTATGTACGGCAGGACCAAATCAGAGAGATGGGTAGGAGCAAGCCCATGTAATGCTTTGTAGGTTAGCAGTAAAACCTTGAAATCAGCCCTTGCTTTGACAGGAATCCAGTGTAGAGAGGCTAGCACACATTTTTTGGTTCTAGTCAGGATTCTAGCAGCCGTATTTAGCACTAACTGAAGTTTATTTAGTGCTTTATCCGGGTAGCCGGAAAGTAGAGCATTGCAGTCGTCTAACCTAGAAGTGACAAAAGCATGGATTAATTTTTCTGCATCATTTTTGGACAGAACGTTTCTGATTTTTGCAATATTACGTAGATGGAAAAAACTGACAAACTTGCAGCCAAAGCTATTGACACAAGACATATTCCCCTCTGCAGTTGTGTATGATTTATTTAGTTGTTGACTAATTGTAGTTCAGGCCAGAGCCATAGGAGTTATAACATAATAAATTGGTTATAAAGCCTGCTGAGCTGACTAACATTGTGACTGTTCACCAGTGGTGGCAGCCCTCCGCTCCTCTCTCTGATTGAGAGGTTGGGTTAAATGTGGTAGACACATTTCAGTTGAACGCATTGTTGTACAACTGACTAGGTATCCCCTTTCCAAAACAAAACTACTGTTTAGTGAGTCCGCCAGATCAGGCAGTAGGGATAACCAGGGATGGTCTCTTTTAAGTGCGTGAATTGGACCATTTTTCTGTCCTGCTAAGCATTTAAAATGTAACGAGTACTTTTGGGTGTCAGAGAATGTATGGAGTAAAAATGTTTTTTTTTTTTCTTTAGGAATGTAGTGAAGTAAAAGTTTTCCAAAATATAAATAATACAGTACAGATGCCCCAAAAAACTACTTAAGTAGTACCTTAAAAGTATTTTTTTACTTGCTGTTCACACTGTATAGTACCCAGGATTACACCTTTATTCTGTTTCTCTTGTCGTTCCAATAGAACAGCTTAAGGAGAAACAAAGTAGCGCAGAAGTGTCCTGGCTTTTACTTCTGTGGGCTTCGATGTCACCCTTATGTTTTCTCTCTCTGGTTTTCTGTATTCAGTAATGTAATGAAGGGTATTTTGTCTCATTCCAGTTGATGCATGGACAGTAGCCTTCTCCCCAGACTCCAAATACATTGCCACCGGAAGCCATCTTGGAAAGGTCAACATCTTTGGGGTTGAAAGCGGCAAGAAGGAGTACTCTTTGGACACCAGAGGGAAATTCATTCTGAGTATAGCCTACGTAAGAAACAATCAAGATTGAATGTTTATTGTGGGACATTTTACTGATTATTACAGTGGAACAAGTGTTCACTCAAAATACATTTTATAGGTCCCCACACATATTTTTCACAATTGTACAGTGTTTACTAGTTTCAACAACATACAACAGGAACATCTATTTTGACAGCACTGGGCCTTTTTAAAATAATAACACCATACACACGTACAATTAGCATAAGGGCTCTCCATTTGTACTCTGGGAGAGCAATTTGTGAAAATGACTTAATGCGCATCTCTGTAAATGCACTACACCCAACACAGGCTGGTCGTTATGAGTTATGTTGACTTGAGTATAGAACATCTCTGGGAATGCACTACACCCAACACAGGCTGGTCGTTATGAGTTATGTTGACTTGAGTATAGAACATCTCTGTAAATGCACTACACCCAATACAGGCTGGTCGTTACGAGTTATGTTGACTTGAGTATAGAACATCTCTGGGAATGCAGTTATATTTCTAATACTTGTTTCGGGGTGTCACTTATGGGGATACGCCTTAGGGCGGGTCACAAGCTTGAAGTATCCAATCACACAGCATCTGTTGAACAGGTACTGTGGCGAATGAGATGAGCCCCTCTCTTACATGAAGAGAGCCACTCTCCCGCCAACTGTTGACTAAACTGGCCGCCTTAGCTTCACAGCCCGATGCTCGAGAGACACACAGTTCGTGGAGAGACAAAAAAAGCATGTACTTCCTCAAGTAAAGTGTGCTAACTAGCTAGGCTATTAGCCACAAGGCAAACACTACCTAGCACACACTTTGCTTGAGGAATCATATTCCTCGGAGCCATTGAGCCTGCTACCCTTGCACAGGGAGAACCTAGCCGGCCTCCTGCCCCCATCCAAGAGCTTTCACACCCGTACCAATGTCGGGCGACAATAGCGGGCAATGATACACACCCCCGTGTGCTGCCTGCTTTGGTTTTGAGCACGCTGCGGCATCACCCGCTAATCCCGGGTTCTGCGGGCACGGCCTGCTAACTCCCTTCACTGGCGAGTGCACAGAGCAAATCCCAAACAAAACGCGTCACTATGTGAGGCTAACCCACATAGCATCCTCTCGAGGGTAGGGTATGTAATATGGAGCCCTCGAATCACTATCAAAACAGAACCTCCATATCGACAAAGTAATACTCCAAATTGATGAGGAGGAAGAGGAAACTCAAATCCACTGCTCAAGGCCCTCTTCCGACCTCGTGAACTTTGGGCTGATCGATGTCTGTAAATGGGCAGCGACCAGGTTCTGTTACAACTGGCCCGCAACCGTGGGTGGTGGCAGCGTTGAAGGAAACTCCCCTCACAAACCATTGTGGGGAAACGACTCCTCTCAGCTGTTCCTGCATATGTGGCTGAAGCCAAACATAATTTGGACATGCCCCTCTCCAGCAAGATCCAAACCAGACTCTTTGTTGCCATGGACACCCAGGGCATGGAGGAGGTGGGCCATGGCCGTCACTGGCTAGCCACCTGAACCCCAGTGCCTCGTCTATGACCGGCACTGCTCTCTCTGGGAAGACTGAGTGCTTCACCACCTTCATATTCTAAAAGGTCTATGTGGCTGCAGCACATTCAATATGGGCATTGAACACAACATTCTTACTTCTGGCCATCTGCAGTGCTGTTGTGGACACAGGTGAAGGTCAGCAACCCAACGCTGAAAGTACTTCAGCCAAGACCAATGCGACACGATCTGTATCGCTGTAGTTCTCAACCTCTGAGCATGCAGAGGCGCAATCCAAGTCTGTGGGTGAACCTCCTATTGTGCCGCTGCCACCACCATGAAACACAAGTGCAAACTTCGTAAGAAGGAAGGTGGGTCTTGCACACCTCATTCCCCAGGGGGAGAAGTAGGGGAGTCCATCCAAAGGCAAAGGGGAACGTCCCTGGCAGTAGAGATGGGCAGTCAACAGTTCACTGCCTCCTCTCAAGGGAAAACCTTCCCTAGGTTTAGTGTCAACGAGGAAGGTGGTGAGTCATGAGGGAAGAGTAATAAACAGATTGTGGTCCCACAGCTCCGCCATGCTCGTATAAATTACATCGAACTACTGACAGTGTTTCTCGCATTGATACACTTTCTGCCTTTCCTTCAAAATTCTCACATCCTTGTCAAGGCAGACAATATGACTGTGGTGGCACACAACCGTCAGGGTGGCACGCTCTCTCCGTCTACACAGACCAACTGTCAAGATTATTCTGTGGAGCAGGGCGCACCTGCTTTCACTACTCACATCCCAGGTGTATTGAATGTGGGAGCGGACTTGTTATCCAGAGGGAATCTCCTATACAGGGATTGGAGACAACTAGATCTGGGAGACACACGGTCTAGCCACTGTAGATCTCTGCATCGCACAAAGAAACGTGGCTCAGTTGGTAGAGCATGGCACTTGCAACACCAGGGTTGTGAGTTTGATTCCCACGGGGACCAGTATGAAAAATGAATGCACTCTCCTGTAAGTCGCTCTGGAAATGAACATCTTCTAAATGACTTAAAAAATATGAATGTAGACACTCATTGCTCATTCTTTGCGTTCACAGGATACGCACCACTGTGACTGGAAACGCTGGCACACCCTTGGCCAAGGGTGAGGCTCTGCATGTTTCCTTCTCTGCTTGAACAGAGTGAGGGATGAAAGACGGATCCCTCATCTTGGTAGCCCCTCGATTGCCAGTCAGGCAATGGTTAGCGGAGATCATTCTCCTGCTTTATGACGAGCCCTGGTAACTACCGTTATACGGTTGCCATCCGCATAAAAAAGGGGGGGGTGGATGTCGATGCAAATAGTTAATGTAGCCATTTGATTAGCTGTTCAGCAGTCATATGGCTTGGGTGTAGGAGCCTTTTGGACCTAGACTTGGTGCCCCGATACTGCTTGCTGTGCGGTAGCAGAGAGAACAGTCTGACAATTTTTAGGGCCTCTGACATTGCCTGGTATAGAAGTGCTGGATTGCAGGAAGCTTGACCCCAGTGATGTGCTGGGCCGTACTACCATCTGTAGCACCTTGCAGTCGGATGCCGAGGAGTTGCCATACCAGGCCATGTGTTTGGATCATGATCGTTTTTTGGTCATGTGGACATCAAGGAACTTGACTCTCTACCTGCTCTACTACAGCCCCGTCGATGAGAATACACCAGTAGGCTAGCTACAGTTTAACACCATCTGCTCTGAATTTCGCTCACTTTACATCATTCAACTACTTCAAAATGATACTATAACTCAATCTAAATCCATATTCCAATGAGACTGAGATCAAATGGTTGGTATAGAGATGCTTTGTAGTTATTTCAAACTATCAGTCACAATTGACAGTGCGAAATGTGAAGGGAAGGACACAACAAATGTGTGTAAAGTAGAGGTAAAGAAACATGCGTAGAACATCTTACGCACATGCGCAGAAGCTTCGGGACCTTTTGTGCCCGGGAAGAAAGGTTGAGAAAAGTCGGGAGCCACAGCCTTTAATGAATTGTCAGTGCTGCAACTATCAAATGTCCCTGATAATGAATCAGTTCTTCAGCTGGCAGCGGTTCATAGTTTTTATCCCACATTTTCCACATGATTACATCAATAACACCTAGTTAAACGTTCAAATACAACTGCTCAAAACAAGCTTCAGAAATATTTGAATTTGAATTGAATTTTTTCCCTATCTTTTTTCCAGAGTCCAGATGGAAAGTACTTGGCCAGTGGAGCTATAGATGGAATCATTAACATCTTTGACATTGCCACTGGGAAACTACTCCATACGCTGGAAGGTACATTCTCTGGCCTCTGTGTCTTTCAACCACTTTCTCCCACAGCCAAGCACCAATCGTCATGTCACCAGAATAAGACCCTTGTGCTTGATGCTGCCTTCCAATAAATAACATCACTGTGCACTTTCAACACCCAGTGAAGTTCATTCTAACTTATTTAATCTGTAGTCTATTAAACTTCATGCTTTCCTGGGTTGTAGTGGGATACTATACCATTGCGTGATTACAAGTTTACGCCTATGGTTATTATATCAATATTTGCACATAAAGGTGTTTTTGTCATTTCTCGCATACATTCATTTTACCGGCACAAAACGATCCCACCTTTGCTTATTTTGTTTTGTCAACATTTGTTAAGTACTTTGCTCTCATAAAAAGATTGTATGGAAACCTGGTTTGTAAAACATTTTACTGGCTGCTATGTGACTCAATCTACAATGGATAATGTCAAGCGTCTTCATATTGAAGGTGTATAGCTCTCACGAATTGTCAGCACTGAAGACAAGCTGTGTGTGTTTTAAACAAGCATGCTGTCTCCCCCTCTCTCCACTCCCTCTCTGTAGGTCACGCCATGCCTATCAGATCGCTGACGTTCTCTCCAGACTCACAGCTCTTAGTAACAGCCTCAGATGATGGCTACATCAAGATTTATGACGTGTAAGTTCACTGGGGAGTTAAAGGCCATCTGTCTCGCCTGCTATCATTTTAGGGTATTGTGGTGTAGAATAACAATCCTACAGACTGTTCCAAACAAATAAAAAATGCATGGCTGTATTGCTTTGTGTTCAAGGCAATGTATCCATGAATTGAGTATTGGGGATATATTTGAAACAACTTAAGAATCTTGGTGGTTCTCTTTGAGATCCAAATGAAATGTCAAATTACATTATGTCACACAGGTCCACGCTGACTTCCAGTGATGGCTCACCCTAAAATCACCCCAAAGTCTGTCAGATCTTTTCAGACATCAACAGTGGTCTGATGCCAAGCAGTCCCTATTCTCATATTATGGGTGTTGCTGTTGCTATCACGCTCCTTTTTTGGAAAACATTTAATTATTTGAAAAAAGTATTAACTGACATACATGGTTGCAAAGCTACCAGTAATATGGCAATCTTTGGTAACCTTTTTGTTAATTTATACTTTATATATTTTTTATATTGTCCATATGTTTCTAGTGGCTGGACCATATGGTTCAAGATAAAATAGCCTAATTAAATGAAAAAAGCATCTAATCAACAATAGCATTATTTTCAATTAACTTTTCCACAACTGCCACCAGTTTGTAGCAAAAACACTGACAACAAAAACATAGTAAAATAAATGTGTAAATATGCAGAAACCCTCATTAAACACCAATGGTATATGCTAAGTTGATGATAATTTATAACTTTGTTATTTTATTTAAAAATATTTTATTATTTTACATGTGATAAGGCCACACAGAGGGCCATAGATAATTAGACACCTGTGGAAATCTGAAGGGCCCAACAGGGCCACTAGATGTCACCTGATAAATTCTCACAGCGTTGAAAGTGACAAATTCTCGTAGTTTAATGGTAAAATTCTAAAGTTTTGTGACACACACCTGTCTATATATGGTCCCACAGTTGATAGTGCATGTCAGAGCAAAACCGAGACAGGATTGTGTTGAAGCACAGATCTGGGGAAGGGTACCAAAACATTTCTGCAGCATTGAAGGTCTCCAAGAACACAGTGGTGTTCTTAAATGGAAGATGTTTGGAACCACCAAGACACTTCCTAGAGCTGGTCCCATCATGCAGTACAAAAAAAATACTTGTCTGTACATTTCTCTTGTAACTTTGTTTTCTTCTTGAATCGACCATATCCTTCTCTTAGCCACTGGAGCCACGTGAGCTAGCTACATTTCCCCGCCGCCATCTTCCTGATTTTCTAGGTTTTCCCCGGTGGTTGTTCGTTCATAGCTGTCATGTTCTCCAGCTCTTCCCCCTCATTTTTATTGTCAATAGTTTTACGTTTCTTTTTTACAATAAATCGATCCATGTCAACCAGACTGCAAAATTAGCTAGTAGCAAACGGGTGTGTGTCGGTCGCTGTAGTTGAGCAGTTGCGTTCTATTTCAGCCTTTCTTTTCAACAGCTGCGCCATCTATCTGCTGTCCAGAGTACAATATATATATATATATATATATATATATATATATATATATATATATATATATATTCAACGAAGTGATGTGATTCACGCCTGCATGGAATTGAAATTGTATAATTTATGAATGGAAAATAGGAAAATTATAGTGAACCGCAAATTAAGGGCTCATGCAGGGCCGCGCAATGAATACCACTGATTTCAAGTAAATTCTTCCCAGAAGGGTAGAAGCTGTTATAGCAGCAAAGGGGGGACCAACTCCATATTAATGCCCATGATTTGGAATGAGATGTTTGACGAGCAGGTGTCCACATACTTTTTGCTCATATAGTGTATGTATTTTATTATAAACTTGGAAAATGTTGTTTTACAGGCAGCATGCCAAGTTGGCAGGCACTCTGAGTGGCCACGCGTCCTGGGTCCTCAACGTAGCTTTCTCCCCTGACGACACGCATTTTGTGTCCAGGTAAAGTGTGTGTGCTTGTCTTAAGTCAGTAACTGTTTTGGTTTTAAATAGTAAGTTCCCAGATCATATTTGATGTGATTTAATAATGGCAGGTGCCAAAGTCTAATTCAAAGACAATAAAACCTTTATTTATTTATTTATTTAACGATTGTCACTTGCATATCTTTCACCAATCCAGTTATGTAAAATCAGTTATAACGTCAATGGTGGGAGAAGGAAGAGGTCCTATTTCCAAAATGTTCCAACAAGTTTTTTTTGTTTATTTCACATACATTCAGATTTTGAGGACTAGAGTCTACAGACTACAAATGACAGGTGTGACGCCAAAAAGTGTTGTGAATTTTTGGGATGACAAAATTACTTTTTTGTCTTTGCTCCTCTCAGTTCCTCAGACAAGAGTGTGAAGGTTTGGGACGCCAGCTCTAGGGCGTGTGTCAACACATTTTTCGACCATCAGGACCAGGTGAGAACATTCAGTCAACTCCAAACAGCTAATGGAACATTTTATTGGTCCTGAGGACCGTACATTTTTATTTAGAAAGCACCTCTATTCTGGATTGGGTGAACAGGACTCATAGCCTTAATTTGCCATATTATTTTCACCTACAGTCTGATCACAAAAGAAAGAAAATGAGGGAAGGGATTAATAATGTTATTGGGTCTAACAGCCATGTACAATACAGTACACTCATCTCTTGCCGACTTCGGTGTTATAGTGGCTGGCCACTCAAAAGAATATGGGAATTGAAGTGGCTGTTGTCCTACTATGCCCCCTCCTGTGTTTCTGTTATGTCTCAGCGTTGGCAGACTGAATAATCCGAGCTGTCGTTAGATCTCCACTCCAGACGCCTGTAGGGAGGCTTAATCTTCTCTGGAAGAAAGCTCCAAATTTACAGACATTGCTCTGAGGAGAGATCAGAGGCAGATGAGTGTCTGGTCTGCTTTCCATTTATAGCCTCTTGTCTGAATGAAAGCTGCTAGGAAGTCAAGAGAATGATATGGACAAATGCAGTTGATTTTTTAAAAATCATCTCTCTTTTGTAGCAGTATCTCTCGTTCCGACTAGTCACAATAGACAGAGGAGCTCTTCTTGCTTTTCAGAGGTCAAATGGATTATTGATGAAAGAACATCACATGGTTGTCCCACCATCATTTAATCATTTCAAGGGGTGCATTTTAAAAAAATTTTTTTTTTACAGAATAGTAATATCTGAAATCTTTTCTGACTACATTTGATGGTACAGTCGTACACCTGCATTCTGAATTGGTTTCGAAATGCCTACAGAGTATTTTAAGTGACATGTGTTTTTCCAACTGCCACTGTTTTTACACTTAACTGCTACCTTGCATGTTGTTCAAGTCTTGTCGTCTGCCCCCCTAGGTGTGGAGTGTGAAATACAACGGCACAGGTTCTAAGATCGTATCTGTTGGAGATGACAGGGCCATCCATATCTATGATTGTCCCATGTGATGCACCAGCTCTCATTCCTACCACCTCTCCCAGCTGCAGACCGGGCAGCCTGAATACTGGCGCTCTAGTAAGAGTTCCACAGCTTATCTTGCCTGGCTCATCCTACTTATGGTGCAGCTCAATATTCTGACTTGTCCACCTTCCTCTCATCTGCACTGATTTGAAAATTCACATTCACAAGCCCTGCTCCTTCTCGTGGAGATGGAAGGTGAGGAGAGGAAGTCCATTTAGACTGTTGAGATGCACCTATGGCCTAACTCAGTCAGAACATCCCATGGTTGCCCCCCACTGAGCCAGAGCTAATCTGCAATCAAACAATAATTGTGGGCGGTTCAATGTCATTGCTTATTTTGCACTTCACTGTACCTTGCCCTCCCTTTGTTGTACTCAAAATAAAGGATTTTTTGTATTTTAATTTCCCAAACTAATTTGAGTTAATGTTCCTTCCTACCGGTGCATGATTTATTCAATGAACTTTTCAACATTTGCAGTACATTTTCAGAATGTTAACCTAGTCATTTGTGGAGATTTAAATTAATGTCCCCGCAAATTAAAATACAGCAGATGTTTCCCAGACAGTTATGTTTAGAAAAACAATTACTGTACACAGGATTTCTGTGAAAAGTGAGGAAGCACACATTTCAATCAGCATGAACTTCCATCTCAGGCTGGCACCAAGGCTACAGTTAGTTATCCTATTACATTACACACAACATGCTCAAGAAGGTCTTGCAAACCAGTGCTCCATCCTGTGACCAAAAATCAGTACTGCATATAGAATTAATTCCTATTCCAAAGTGTTTTAAGAAAACTGCAACGTAATGGACACATTTGCACTTTGCCATGCCCATCGTAGAGAAGGAAAATTAGTTCACATTAAGGGGACTTTTGCCCAACTGCCCATGTCAAGGTGGCACAGAAAAGTTTTCCCTATAATTTTTTTCCCCCTTTACCTGGGGCTGGTCCGTGGGCATGCAGCCCCATGAGATTATATTTTTGTAGAATTAATTTTTAAAAAGATGATTAAATGTATCCCCAACTGATGCTGAAGCATGGGGTTTCGCATCCGCATTTACCTCATTGAAAACCCCCAAAGTATGAAATGCACTACAAGGTTTTTACTAGAAGAAAAAAAAATTGGTGTTAGATGGCAATTTGGCAGGCTGAAAGTTTAGGGTGCAGACAAAACGTAAGTTAATTTCCTGCAATTCTACATATTGTCATCACTTATGCAGTGTTATGTTACCTGATTGATTTTACGTTTGAGTCAATGGGGGCTCCATACCATGAGGTTTGTAATTTTATTTTCCCTTACGCTCTTTATTTTGGTGATCAGTTCTCAAAGATCTTATTTTAAAATATGTCCATTATCTTTTCTACATACTATCTGATTTTAGTCATTTAATTTTACACAAACGTTACCATCCCAAATGTTTATTTTAAGGAGTGGCGGCGACGATAAATCTAGGGGAAAACGGCAATTGGTGTAACATTGAGGATCAAATCAGCTTCAGGCACACTGTAGGGTTGTTACTACATAAGTAGGCCAGTTCCTGAAAGTGTGAAGTCCAATTTATTGTACAAACTGTCAATGACCTTGCAATTCAAATTCATGAGTTATGATTTTTTTGCTAAGCATTAGGAGAAATTTAAAGGTTTGGGTGTGCTGTGACAGTATTTTACATTTTCCATTAAGTTCAAATAACTTGTGTAAATCTATTTACTTCATTTATCCAAAACACAGTTGTGACCTGAAATTGTTGCTAATTGAAACTCATTGAAGAAATCAGAACACCCTATCCAGTTAACATGGGTATATTTCACAACTGAGCATGGTGCCAAATATCACCACTCATATTTGAGGAAGGTATGAGCAGATGGGCAAATTCATAATGCGTGAATGCTTACAAACAAGGTTAATTTCATGAACTAAAATCAATGAAGTGCAACAGTTCAGTCTACAACTTACAGAAAAAAGAAATATTCAAAACACAACCTTATACTCCATGAAATGTATGTAGTACATTTAGAAACCATTAATCAAATTGCTACATTTAATTTTGGCCAATAAACACTTCATATAGGATTTTATTGTGGCATGTTTCAGGACAATGGACTCCTGAATGGCTGCCTCGCCAAAAGTATGTGGACACCTGCTTGTTGAACATCTCATTTCAAAATCATGGACATTCATATGGAGTTTGTACCCCCCTTTCCTGCTGTAACGGCCTCCACTCTGAGGAAGAGTTTGCACTAGATGTTGGAACATTTCTGCGGGTACTCATCTACCAAACTTTACAGTTGGCACTATGCATTCAGGAAAGTAGCGTTCTCCTGGCATCCTCCAAACCCAGACTCATCCATTGGACTGCCAGATGGTGAAGCATTTCCACTGCTCCAGAGTCCAATGGCGGCAAGCTTTACATCACTCCAGCTCCTGCTTGGCATTGCGCATGGTGATCTTAGTCTGGAGCTTCATGAAATGTTCTGTTCCTAGGCCGTCATTGAAAATATGAATTTGTTCTTAACTGACTTGCCTAGTTAAATAAAGGTTACAAAAATAAAATAAATGGGCACCCGCACACAAGCCTAAGTTATTTTGTTGCTTCCAGAGGCAGCATGGAACTTGATAGTGTGTTGCAGCCGAGGACAGATTATTTTTTACACGCTACACACTTCAGCGATCCCATTCTGTGAGCTTGTATGGCTTACCACTTTGCGGCTGAGCTGTTGCTCCTAGATGTTTCCACCTCACACTATCACTTACAGTTAAGCAGGGTAGAAATTTAAGGGGGCATCTTATGACAGTACCACATTGAAAGTCATTGAGCTCTTCAGGCAATTCTACTGCCAATGTTTGTCTATGGAGATTGCATGGCGGTGTGCTCAATTTGATATACCTGTCAGCAACTGGTAGAGCTGAACTAGCCCAATCCACTAATTTGAAAGGATGTCCACATACTTTTGTATATAGTGTACTATTCCCAACAGTCCACAAGCATTGAGGGCAGGAATAGGTCGTACTGTTTTTAAATCGAGATGTGTTGAGGAAGCACCAGTAATTTTACCATGCCATAGTGTTTCCCAAGCCTACTTTGAATAACTTGCTTTACACAAATCATATTCAGAGAAAAAGGGTACTAGAGAGCAGTTCTGCTCTTATTCAACATAGCCCTGGTCCTTTCTCACCAAAGGAAGAGAACTTGTTTGTTGAATGTAATAACCTGCCCTGTTGACCGGGTCTCAGCAGGGTTGTCTACATTACCTTTGCCAGTGAAACGCAACCATTGGGTGAATACATGAACAATACAAAGCTGACAAACATGTACCATTTAAAGTTAACAAACACAATTTTTTAAGGGCAACATGGGGTTTGTGAGAGTCCATTTTGAAAACCAGTTTAACCCTGTGTCAAATTTACCAAGCATTTATAATTGGTAAATTACACGACTCTCCTTATTAATTACACTTTAATTTGCTTACTCTGCTGCAACAACACACACATTTTTATCCATACCTCTAATTGACAAGTTCCAATATCTACAGTTGTACTCCCTGAAAACAAAAAGGTATGAATCATAATTCCTCTGCCCAAACAGCATGATAAAATCCACCAACCTCACATTAAAACATAAAGGCAACAGTTTTTTCAAAGGCAAACCGAATCGGCAATATGGGAGACCAGGTAGCCATGTTTTGTCTGTGTTTGACAGTGTCCCTGGCTACCTGGCCCAGTCTAGCCCGGGTCTGTCCCTGGTTGTCCCTCTGGTATTTACCAGTGTCTAGAGTTGACCAGCTCAGGCCGCAGGCTCAGTCTCTTGAGGGTCTCGTAGCCCACCACGATGACCACGGCCGTGGGGGTGGAGGAGATAATGCGGGCAGACAACCCTTTAGTCATCCCCCAGGGTCCTTCCTCTGCCAGCAGCTGCTTGAAGGTTGCAATGACCGATGACCTGCCCTCCACCTTAGGAGCCACAGTGAGAAAGGTTGATATCACTCAAAAAAAATACCTTTAGAGTTCATAGAGAAATAGATGGATCGAGGTAGAAAGACATATGAGGAGTCCCTTTAGAGTCTTGACAAATGCCGACTCAGTTGTTTCTTGGTCAACATGGGAATTTTTCTGGCTTTGTATTTAAGCTAGGCAAATCATTCTTATGAACGTTCAAATATCCCCTGAAAAATCCAAGTTTGTAAAAGTTGGCCTGAAAACCCCTTGAACCTGCTTTGTAAAATATAATGAATTGAACTCATAAGTGGAAAGTATTCACACCTCTTGACTTTTTCCACATTTTGTTACATTACAGCCTTATTGTAAAATGTATTACATTGTTTTTTTTTATCAATCTACACACAATACCCCATTATGACAAAGCAGAAACTGGCTTTCGGAAATATTTGCAAATGTATTAAAAATTAAAAATGTCACATTTACTTAAGTATTCAGACCATTTACTAAGTTGAAACACCTTTGGCAGTGATTACAGCCTCGAGTCTTCTTGGGTATGACGCTACAAGCTTGGCACATATTTTGGGAGTTTCTCCCATTCCTCTCTGCAGATCCTTTCAAGCTCTGTCAGGTTGGATGGGGAGCGTCACTGCACAGCTATTTTCAGGTCTCTCCAGAGATGTTCGATCAGGTTCAAGTCCGAGCCACTCAAGGACATATACTTGTCCCGAAGCCACTCCTGCGTTGTCTTGGCTGTGTGCTTAGGGTCATTGTCCTGTTGGAAGGTGAACCTTCGCCCCAGTCTGAGGTTCTGAGCGCTCTGGAGCAGGTTTTCATGAAGGATCTAGACAGGTGTGTGCCTTTCCAATCAATGCACCAATTTCAACTATCATAGCAAAGGGTCTGAATACTTAAGTAAATAAGGCATCTGTTTTTTATTTTTTACAAATGTGCCAAATATTCTATAAACCTGTTTTTGCTTTGTCATTATGGGATATTGTGTGTAGATAGTTTTTTATTTAATCCATTTTAGAATAAGGTTGTAAAGTGACAAAATGTGGAGAAAGGGTCTGAATACTTTCCAAATGCACTGTATATCCTAAAAGAGGATCTGGTATGGTAAACTTGAAATGGTTTGTAAACCATGTCACCAGTGATTACAAAAAGGATTAACTAAGACAATAACACTGAATATGAATGTGTCACTCTTCATTCAGTTAAACCATAACAAGGATTGTTTACAAAGCAATATACTTGTGGTTTTACCTGCACTCTGGCCCGCACAACATCCATGGGATTGGTGATGGTGGAGGCTGTGGCTGCTGCCATTGGCCCAGCGATAGCCTGCAGAAGCAGGTGAGGACAATCACTGGGGGCTAGTTTGGAAAGGTTCTCTGTAAACATGAACATAGTGAAAATGTAAGGCGCAAAAACATTTCAGATGCATTTCAAGCAGCTTTAGAATTGCCCATGTCATGTAATATCATACAATACCTAGCTAAAATTTAGTACTGCTTGCTTAGTATCTGCCTGCCGTGGCAGGTAGTCGCCTACCTGCATAAAAATGATAAAAAGGCCACCACACCGCGCTATTGGGGATGTAGGTGAGGAGGGATGCCACGTATCCCCGGTAAAATCC
This sequence comes from Oncorhynchus keta, assembly GCF_023373465.1. Lineage (NCBI taxonomy): Eukaryota > Metazoa > Chordata > Actinopteri > Salmoniformes > Salmonidae > Oncorhynchus > Oncorhynchus keta. The sequence goes on from NC_068437.1 coordinate 7,490,444, forward strand.
CCGGAAACCATCAGCGGCGCATATCTGCACCACAATGTCCCTGGTTTGTCCGAAAGTCACTTTGCTCTTGGATGTCGCCATCATTATTTTGGGTTTGACCTTGAAGCGGCTCAGGTGTCCCACCTGGCCTTGCATCATGAGCTGCTGAGAGACCATATCTATGGGCACAGTGATGGTCTGGGCCACCAGGGACGCCGCTCCCCCTGCCCACAGAGACTTCACTGTATTATTGCTGGAATATTGGGACACGTACTTCCTTACCAGTTCATAGGTGGTGATGTAGGCCTGGCCTGAGATCAAGGTGAAGGTGTTAACCATAAAGCCTCGGTAGAGGCCTCGCGGGCCCTCCGCCTTCAGGATCTTGTAGAAGGCGTCAAAGGTGCCTGTGTAGAGGGACTTGCCCTTCTGCACCTGCAGCCGGGTGCGGATGAGGGTGAACGGGTAGACTGTGGCCCTGGTGGTCATGGTCATGAACACACCCAGGGAGTAGAACTTTTTCTTGTCCAGGTCCTCCCATTCAATGATCCGGATGTTGCGTTTCTTCTCCTCCATCCTGCCTGCTGATGTCCACAGCTCCTTGTTGAATGGACCGCGCCCTCCACAACACTGATGGACCAAGAGAAGGACATTGAGGCAGGTCTCAAAAAGCACAAAAAGAGGATTTCATCACTTACCATCTCAGATTGTTTTTTTTAAACATGATTTATTATTTAAAGACAATTTGAACTCTGAGAAATTAAGCTAATTGATTGCACCAAAATTGTCAAAAGCCAACCACAGACCCCCTCCCCCCCAAACCAAGCCTACCCCAACGGCAAGTATGCAGCATCAGTTCTGTCTGACGAGTACTATGACGCTGCGACTAGGAGTATCGTTTCTTTCTTCATAACCATGTCATGTATTCTCAGTGAACTTGGTGATGGCCATCTTCCCCCGTTCAGAGAAATGAGTCATTGAATTTGTTAAGTACCATGTACCGTCATACAACAGCATATTACCAGGTTCTGATCACAAGATGGTGCTATTGAATGTCCCCCACACCCTCAATGTTCATTTAAGACTGAACCTTCAAATGATGATTTGGAAATGTAAATTGAATGTTTAAGTTAGAACATACATCAAATAAAAAGCATATAAAACCAAAAAATTGCCTTGAGGACTACTCATTCCTCATTTCATTCTTTCTTTGTTCAGTGCATCTATTGCAGTGATGTTGCTACATCCAAATTGATATTGGCAACCAGTTGCAGTGTTTTGTTCCTTAACGGTGCAGATGTTCTGCACCAAAAACAAGCATATGTCCTCTCCGTTTGGCCAAGAAAATTATCTTGCTGGATAACTTGGATACATGAATTTCACATTTACGTCCATGTTTTCATCATCCACAGAATTGGCTATTCCAATCTAGTTATCATCATCCTAGCAGCAACACTAGAATATCAGATACACGCATATTCACCCTTGTATGCTCATCCGTGGGTTTCCCATGGTCAAAGTCACATTTTATAGCATAATCTGTGTATTTTAAAACTCTTTGCATCCATGAGGCTTTTGGAGAGTCGTACAAAGTTATGGAAGCTGTGGGTTTCTGGCAGAGTTCTTGAATTCTAGTTTGCTACTATAAGTACTGGATTGGAATTGCTGATGCTGTGGAGCAAGGTCATTTTCTTGGCCAAACAAGCACCATCTGCTCCATTAAAATGAGAATTTCACTATTCAGGACTCTAACCTGTATTTGTTCATGAAAATGGCATGTTATCCTATTTGGGGTAGGGGGCAGCATTTTCACTTTTGGATAAATAGAGTGCCCAAACTGAACTGCCTCCTACTCTGTCCCCGATATATGCATATTATTATTAGTATTGGATAGAAAACACTCTGAAGTTTCTAAAACTGTTTGAATCATGTCTGTGAGTATAACATAACTTATTTAGCAGGCGAAACCCTGAGGACAAACCATTCAGATTTTTTTTTAAGTCACTGTCTTTTCAATATTTTTCATGGGGAATCCAGAATTCTAATTGACTTTCCTGCAGTTCCTACCGCTTCCACTGGATGTCACCAGTTAATAGAAATTGGTTGAGGTTTTTCCTTTGTGTAATGAAGATGTACCATAGCTCAGAACGAACGTCACTTCATGTGTACCTTTTGATAGAGGAGTGTAACCAGAAAAGTAGCGTCAGTTTGTTTTGCTCCTGTATTGAACACAGATCATCCAGTCTTCAATTTGATCGATTATTTACGTTTAGAAGTACCTAAAGCTGTATTACAAAAGTAGTTTGAAATGTTTTGGCAAAGTTTACAGGTAACTTTTGAGATATTTTGTAGCGACGTTGCGTAAGTTGGAAACTGTGTTTTTCTGGATCAAGCACGCCAAATAAATGGACATTTTGGATATATATCGACGGGATTAATCGAACAAAAGGACCATTTGTGATGTTTATGGGACATATAGGAGTGCCAACAAAAGAAGCTCGTCAAACGTAAGGCATGATTTATATATTTTTTCTGCGATTTGTGTCGCGCCTGCAGAGTTTAAATATGCTACTCTCTCATTGTTAACTGTTGTGCTATCATCAGATAATAGCATCTTATGCTTTCGCCGAAAAGCCTTTTTGAAATCTGACATGTTGGCTGGATTCACATCGAGAGTAGCTTTAATTTGCTATCTTGGGCGTGTGTAATTTAATGAAAGTTTGATTTTTATAGAAATGTATTTGAATTTGGCACTCTGCATTTTCCCTGGCTATTGGCCATGTGGGACGCAAGCGTCCCGCCTACCCCAGAGAGGTTAAAGAAGGTTCCAGACAGTTGTTTTTGCAATTTCACTTGTTTTTGATAAACTTACTCAAACTTCCTGAGCCTCATTCTGGAGTTCCAGGCCATCCAAAGCGCCAACACCCAAATACGTCCTTTTACAAAAGGCAAAGCGCTCAGTATCGTGAAGCAGATCTTTAGATGTTGTACACATGAAATTGTGCCATACCAAACTTTACCCGCAACGTTATAATCCATTTTGTTGAACACAAGCGATACTTTCTGAGAGAGATGGTATGCTACAAAGTTTGCTAGCTAATACAGTAGCATCACTGATGAAAGGGGGAACACTAAGTCTGTTGTTACTTTGCTTATGTTAGCTAAAAGTTTGCTTGCTACCTAGCCAGCTTCGCACGTGTGTGTTTTGGGTAGGGTAAACAACTAGCTACTTTCAGATTGTTTTGAGCTTCGCTATTGTTATCATTCTGCAAAACATGTAGTTTGCCAACATGTAGTTTGCAGTTGTTGCCATCCTGTACCTGTTCCGTCTTAGGCATCTCACAGTACAGACATTGCAATTTATTGCCCTGGCCACATCTGCAGTCCTCATGCCTCCTTGCAGCATGCCTAAGGCATGTTCACGCAGATGAGCAGGGACCCTGGGCATCTTTCTTTTGGTGTTTTTCAGAGTCAGTAGAAAGTCCTCTTTTGTGTCCTAAATTTTCATAACTTAACGGATTACCTTAATTGTAATGACCGTTCCACAGGTGCATGTTCATGAATTGTTTATGGTTCACTGAACAAGCATGGGAAACAGTGTTCAAACCCTTTACAATGAAGAACTGTGAAGTTATTTGAATTTTTACAAATTGTCTTTGAAAGACAGAAATGTCCCTTTTTCAGGACCCTTTTTTTGCTGAGTTCATATGTATCAGAAATAATAATAATAGTAATAATATGCACACTGCTTGCCAAAACACAGTTATACATATAAGCAAAAATAATTATTGATGAAATACTGATTTGGTGTTGTTGTCGTGGCTTGTGTGTCATTTATATATATTTTTTTCACACGAAACCTCAAGTGAATTGACCTTTGCGCCAAGTCAGCCAGAACCAACCCATAAAGTTGCACCACAAGCGTGTGGATTACATTGTATTCTTACAAGCCTTACGGATTTGTAGACAATCTTACTGTTTCCCGACTCCGGTTCTCGAGTACCCCCAACATCATATATTTCTGTTGTAGCCCCAGACAAAAACACCTGGCAGGCAACCACTGCTGCAGACAAAATGTGATGGTTTTGCAATGGACAGGTCATGAATTCTATAAAGGGCCATGGTGACTGTAGACACATGGTCTAGGGTTAGGGAGAAGCTAATCACATTGTCATTGTTTTCAAATCTTTGTATGCTTGGTGAAAGTTACACAATTCCACTCTTCTCCCAGTAATGCTTGTCACTGTCATTGTGCATACGTTGTAATCTTATTGTCAGTAAAGGTAGACACCAGGCAGACTGTGTGTAAATCTTACGTGGAAATGAAAAAAAAAATAGCCATTTAATTTCTCCTCAGGCACACCCAGGTACAGTATGGTTTTCCCAAATCAAACCAAAGACTGGGTTGCTAAGAAAATGTACTACATGTGCTGAAAAGACGGGAGGACGAGACAGTTGTGTTCAAGGACCCACTCTACCATGTCTAACTTCCAAGACGATCACCAAAGACACAAATGGTGATCAAAACCGGTTTAGGCCAACTTGGATGTAGGTTTTAATTAACACAATAGTAGCAAACCAGTCAAGTCAATCGGGCACACCAATTGACAGGAGACTTGGTAATAAAATATTGCCTTTTGTAAAAATTGAAGCAGACTTTTTCCATACATCACACACACTACTGTTGCTACTGCACCACTATCTATGCAACAACTCTCTTACTTGACTCAACTGCATTGTACCCACCTGACCAACTGTAAGCATTATTACTATACATACAGAATCCATTCATTCTACCAACCACCATCTAGCTAGTCCATGATACTGTAGAAACACCCCTCTGAACCTGGAAGTTAGGGAGACTGTGACTCTCTCTCCAGAAGGCTCCCTAGTAATCTCCCTAAACGAAGGTGTGAATTCCCCTCTATGGCAAGACTATAGTCAGACTGGTTGGGGGATGAAATAAACGCGCGCCGAATACAACAGGTGTAGTAGACTGTCACGTAGAGTAGGCCAGAAGGCTATACTGGAAAACCTAACCTCTATCAAAATAAAAAGGTAGCAGAGCCGCAAAAGTTCTTCTGTGCAAGGGTGTTTATTTACATAGTGATTCCGGAACAAAATGCTGCCCCATTCACAGCTCAATCCAAAATGCCTCTCTATGAACTGAAAGAGGCTCCTTTTGTAGGGCTAGCCCCTCCCCTCAGAACAATTAACACTAATTAATTAAGCAATTACCTAGTCAAACCTACATTTTCCATTAACTAAACATACTAAAAGGATATACATTGCAACACATTTGTTATGGAACAATATCACATTTACAAAATTACATCACTACTGACAGTGTCTTTCAATATTCTCCTTTACATGAATGAACCATTCGGGACAGGCACTACAAAGTCTGCCCAATTCCCTTAGCTTGGGTCCTTATCCAGCATACCCGGTGGTCTGTGTGCAGGTCAAATTCCCTCCCAAGAAGGTAATAACGGAGGCTATCTAGGGCCCACTTTATAGCCAGGCACTCCTCGATTGTAGAATACCTGGTTTATAGAAGCTCACAGACAACAATTAAAAAGAGAGGCTTGAATGTGTGAAAACTTCTCAATTGTGCTGTGTTACAGTGATGGCAGACTGAGTGGTCTCTTGCCTTCTCTAACACAGCACAGCAAAACAATATATTGTGTAAGTTGAGCGATAAAGACGGACTTATTTACGAGTTGAAGAGCTAAGTAACTCCCCGTTTATTTCATTAGCACCAGCTTCATCACATAAAACATGTCGCAGAGCAAAAAACAACCTTTTTTCCCATGACCATGACCAAATGAATAGATAAACAAAAACACATGACCATAAATCAAATATTTTACAACAAAAGATTAGATACAATTAATGTATCTATTAAATGGCATATATTATTATTATTATATAATTGTAGAAATAAATAAAACATTTGCCTAACCATTGTGTTCTGGGGTTGTTGGCCTTTTTGGTTCATTTGCTTTTTTAGCACTTGCTTTATTGAGTAGTTTCTCAAACTGTTAAAACAGTACCCAACCCTTGCTTTTTGCTGCTATTTGCTTTTCAGGTCATTCACTTTTTCGTTGAGTAGTGTTTCTATTTCAGCTATTTGTGCACTTTTATCTTTAACACCCTTTCTCAGGCTATTGGACTTGGCAATAAGAGTGAGGTTGCCTGTGCTCTCCGCTTTGAGAGCAAATTTGTCTGTTGAGGTCTTGGGAGCATTTATGCCATCTGTCAGTCTTCTTTTCTTCTCTTTAAGTTTATCTATAAAGGTATTTTCTTTGTTTTTTTGCTCCTCCATTCTTCTCTGTCTCTGTTCTTCTTACCTCTGCCTTGCAGATGCCACTGACATCAGCAGCGGTCTGTCAATGCACACATTTTGTATGCCCCCCACAGCTCTTATGTGGTCAACTATACATCTCTGTGCTACGTATGAATCTTCCTTCAAGTTCTCCACTTCAATCTGCCAATTGCTAGAGAATCCGCACTCTACTGAGGCTTGCCCGTGTGACAGTAAGAGGAGTTGGCGCCAAAGTCTCCACAGATTTCTGAGCTCTGACATTACTCATGTAAAAATGTGTCCATGCTGTCTTGGACAGGATCAAAGTTTACAAACAGTGTTGGGCCTGGACAATGTCATCAATAAAATGTGAGTATTGTCGAATGTCATCATCACAATCTCCTTCCTTCACCCGATGACTATTTACAAGGTAGATCAGGGCCTTCAACTTTGCTGTACACAGCATCTTTCCATTTGTGCCCTGCCTTTTCCCTTGGATCCAAGAAAGAAAGATGCGAGACCAGAGATCACTTCAATGGAGATTTCTCAATGAGTTTGTTAACAGTTGTGAGCATACATTAGGGTGGCAGGGTAGCCTAGTGGTTAGAGCGTTGGACTAGTAACCGAAAGGTTGCAAGTTCAAATCCCTGAGCTGACAAGGTATAAATCTGTCATTCTGCCCCTGAACAGGCAGTTAACCCACTAGGCCGTCATTGAAAATAAGAATTTGTTCTTAACTGATTTGCCTGGTTAAATAAAGGTAAAAATTAATAATAACTACACTTCTTGCAAGAGATTTTGAAATCCAATATTTTCTATCCAATTTTCTTCCCTGCAGACAAGTCTCTCACAATTCTTCGAGTAACAAAGCCCAAGTCGACCTGTGAGGAGTCGATGTGATTGGATGACTGGGTCACCTCGACATCAAGAGGTTTTTGAGGCGTTTTCGCTTCTTTCATGAGGTCTGGCTTAATGAATCTGCTCATCAAGCTCTTAAGCAGGTTGATCAAGTCCGTAGAGAGAAATGGCACCATGGGCTTATAGGTCTGGTAGCATGTGAGGAAAGGTGTCACTTCTTTACTCACTGACAAGATGAAATTCAGTTTTGCTGTCATGAGAGGGTCCTTAAGCCTCCTCAATCACCTCAAAGGACTTTGTGCCTGGATTTGGACATCTCTTCTCTATATGGGCTAAATACTCTAAAGAGCTTTCAAGCACAAGTGCATTTTCAACCCACCGTGTCATGCAAAACTTAAGTGGCATTTAGGGATCTAATGATCCAATGATGTTAAAGTAGTCCTCCCTACGGGCTGGAGTACCCTTCAAAAGGTGGTACATAGCATGCAGTACACTGTCGACTTTCCACTCGGTTTCTTCCACTCCCTTCTGAAATGCTCCATGTACGATATGGAGACCGCAACTGCCTATGTTTATAAGGTGTAGGACTATTTTATTCTCACAGGGCTCAACCTTTGAGTAAAATGACCAATTTACATTTGGTTCATCCATGGAGATCTGAACCATGTTTTTCTTTGATAGCTCTTCGGTGCTCTTCTCATAGACCGCTTTAAGGTCCAACGCAGTCGCACGTCCCATAAATTTAGAATCGTAAAACCTCGTCACAACTTTCCTCATCCCATAAACGGACGTGAAAGTCACACTGCTTTGACTGTTTTTTTCTGTTAAGGCTCTCATCAAAGTGAAGTACATAGTCCTCCCCAGCAGACAGTTTTTTAGACAAGTGCTTGAAATGAGGAGCCAGGGCCATGTGTGCACACATAGCTGGACTTTGTTGGCCCGCATGCGAAGGTCTTGGCTATTGCACAGTCTGGGAATGTCGCTGAGAACGGCACACCTAAGAGTAAAAAAATATATATTGATTTTAAACACTTATTTCTGTTTCTAGTCTGTGTTAACGTGTGTGTGTCACAGAGAGAGAATATGAAATATGAAAACAAACATAACATTCTTAAAAATAATTTCATGTTACAGGTGACAGTTTATACTTAGCTAACGTTTGCTTGCTAGCACTATATTGACAGGTGTGATTCTGTGGGAGAACTGACTGAGACATCTAGATAACTTTAGCTAACAACATAGCAAAAGTTTATTTTATCGAATAATTATGTAACGTTAAAGTTTATATACCTAACCACAAAGAGACAGAATAATCTAGCTAACTAATTAACGTTAGTAACTAAGTAAGTTGTTGTATTCCTTTCTACATGTTACCAGGGGTAGGACCTACCTGCTTTTAACTTGCAGAGTGCCGTCCTGTGTGATTCTCCAGCAGCATGGCTCATCACATCTGCGTCGCCCATGGCGTGAACTTCTATTGACTTGCTGCAGGCTCTGTATTGGGCCACATGGATGCCCCGCGGATCTTTAACAAGCCAGTCTTTTGTAAATGTCTTTGGTGAGCCACGAGTCCTGGAATTTACATTTTCCAGGCATAGCTGAAGGTTCGCTTATCGTTAGCTTTCTCGCTTGCTTGCCACTGTTTAACCTGCACCATTCGACTTCAATCACTCATGCACGCACGTGACCGTCGCATTCTCGAGGCAGGTGGCGCGTGAAACAAGGATACACAGACAGCGGGAGACACACACGCAGACAGCAGAACGTAGCCTATCACTGACATTAAATTTGAAAAAATAAACTAAAAAAAATTACATTTCTATTCTTGCACAAAATGTATAAATTCAAAGCACTTTCAATGACCCATGTCTATTTTCAAAAACTTTTTCATTCACAAACTTTCAAGGATTTCAAGGACCCGTGGGAACCCTTCATACTGCATGAAGTGTGTCTAGATGAAACTTAGATTTTAGTTTAAGTTAATGTGTAGCAAACAGACTAGTGACTACTTATTAGGGCTGACCCCAATTAGTTGACTGGTAGATTGTTTGGTCGTTAGGCTGTTGGTCAACCGATATTGTTTTAATTTGAGCAGTAACATATATATTGGCGCGGTGAACTAATCCATTGTGGACGCCTAGATTAAAAGGCAATTCATGCTTAATCCAAAAATGTGGTCAGAGGTTCCATATGACGCAACTGCTAAGCCTCCAGAGGCATGCAGAGACCAAATCAAGCTCCATACCGCATCACCTCCCAAATTTTTGAAACAATGCGGAGGACTCTGTATAGCTCCGCATTGATATGATTGGTTGGCGGTAGAAAACACAAACCGACTTCCTTGACAACAGCTCTGTGCTGTTCCGCGAAGCGCAAGAAGCATGAATGCCCTGACTTCTGCGGAGGTCGTATCACCGTAAATGCTGCATTGCCAATGCAGACGTCGGGTTGACCATGCACCCAGATGCACTTCACTCTCCAGAATGCGCCCTACCCCGCCCTGTTATTTTTATCCCCGGATTCCTACCGCAAACTGAACATTTTCATCTGGATCTTCACAACTAGCTAACCGCAATCCCGGATGACTACTCCTGGCTAGCATTTCCATCCCAGAGCAAGCACCATTTAGCTTGAAGCTAGCCCAGCCAGGGCTCCTGTGCTACCACCGAAGTATACTCCTAAGCTACAATATCCGGACCCCTTCTACAGCCGGTACGGGGCATAGAACCCTGCAGATCCCCTAAGGACTGGAATACCGACAATCTGCCCGAGGACTCCCAACAGGCCCCTCAGGCGCGACGCCCGCTGAAGGCCCATTATGCTAACCAGCAAGGCCTGCTAGCTACCTAGAGCTACTTGGAACCCTACTAATTCCACGACTGGTCTATCGACATCACCGCACAAAGAGGCAAAAACAGACCTACCCCCATCGTGACGTCCCCCAAAGGCTAACTTTAAGCCCCTGCCATCTGCTTGCTTGCTAACCCGGTCAGCTAACTGCTAGCTTGCCTGCCCGGTCTGCTAACTGCTAGCCCCTGCTAACCCGGCCGGCTAACTGCTAGCTTGCCCCGGTCTACTAGCGGCTAGCTTGTTTAGCCCCGGCCTGCTAACTGTCTGAATCACTGTGTCCCCAGCCAGCACAACCACTCACTGGACCCAGATGCTCACTTGGCTACGCATGCCTCTCTCTGATATCAATATGCCTTGTCCATTACTGTCCTGGTTAGTGATTACTGTCTTATTTCACTGTAGAGCCTCTAGCCCTGCTCAATATGCCTTAACCAACCATGTTGTTCCACCTCCTACATATGCGATGACATCACCTGGTTTAAACATCTCTAGAGACTATATCTCTCTCTTCATTACTCAATGCCTAGGTTTACCTCCAATGTACTCACATCCTACCGTACCTTTGTCTGTACACTATGCCTTGAATCTATGCTATCGTGCCCAGAAACCTGCTCCTTTTACTCTCTGTTCTGAACGTGCTAGACGGACAGTTCGTATAGTCTTTAGCCGTACCCTTATCCTACTTCTCCTCTGGTGATGTGGAGGTTAATCCAGGTCCTGCAGTGCCTTGCTCCACTCCCACCCCACAGGTGCTCTCATTTGTTGACTTCTGTAAAACGTAAAAGCCTTGGTTTCATGCATGTTAACATTAGAAGCCTACTCCCTAAGTTTGTTTTACTCACTGCTTTAGCACACTCTGCCAACCCAGATGTCTTAGCCGTGTCTGAATCCTGGCTTAGGAAAACCTCCAAAAACCCTGAAATATCCATTGCTAACTATAACGTTTTCCGCCAAGATAGAACTGCCAAGGGGGGCGGTGTTGCAATCTACTGCAAAGATAGATAGTAATACAGAACTCTGCAGGCTAAGCCTGTACCCAAACAATTTGAGCTTCTACTTCTAAAAATGCACCTTTGCAGAAACAAGTCTCTCACTGTTGCCGCTTGCTATAGACCTCCCTCTGCCCCCAGCTGTGCCCTCGATACCATATGTGAATTGATTGCCCCCCCCCATCTATCTTCTGAGCTCGTACTACTAGGTGACCTAAACTGGGACATGATTAACTAGTTGGATATAGGGGGCGCTCTTTTAATTTTTGGATTAAAAACGTTCCCGTTTTAAACAAGATATTTTGTCACAAAAAGATGCTTGACTATGCATATAATTGACAGCTTTGGAAAGAAAACACACGTTTCCAAAACTGCAAAGGTATTGTCTGTGAGTGCCACAGAACTGATGCTACAGGCGAAACCAAGATGAAATTTCAAACAGAAAATGGCCCAGATTTTGAAGGCGCTTTGTTCCAATGTCTCCTTATATGGCTGTGAATGCGCCAGGAATGAGCCTACACTTTCTGTCGTTTCCCCAAGGTGTCTGCAGCATTGTGACGTATTTGTAGGCATATAATTGGAAGATTGACCATAAGAGACTACATTTACCAGGTGCTCGCTTGGTGTCCTCTGTTGCAATTATTGCGTAATTTCCAGCTGCGTGCATTTTTCCATTTGCTTCAGAAGAGACTATGCATATAATTGACAGCTTTGGAAAGAAAACACACGTTTCCAAAACTGCAAAGGTATTGTCTGTGAGTGCCACAGAACTGATGTTACAGGCGAAACCCAGATAAAAATCCAATCAGGAAGTGCCGCATTTTTTGAAACCGCCTCATGCCAATGACTCCTTATATGGCTGTGAAGGAGCTCGGAGCCAGCTTACATTTTCCACGTATTCCCCAAGGTGTCTACAGCATTGTGACGTCTTTTTAGGCATTTCCATTGGAGAATGGCTGTAAGAGACCATATAGGGCGAGTGGTCGCATGGTGTCTCCCGGAGAAAACCTTGCGTAAAATACTGAGGTAGCCATTTTTCCAATCGTTTCTTATGAGAAACCAACTGCCTCAGCGGATATATTATCGAATACATATGTTAAAAACACCTTGAGGATGGATCCTAAATAACGTTTGCCGTGTTTCTGTCGATATTATGGAGCAAATTTAGAAAAAAAGTTTGGCGTTATAGTTGTAGCATTTTCCGGTCGATTTCTCAGCCAAGCATGATGAAGAAACGGGAGCTATTTCGCCTACAAAAATATTATTTTTGTAAAAAAGGAACATTTGCTATCTAACTGGGAGTCTCCTGAGTGAAAGCATCCGAAGTTCTTCAAAGGTCAATTATTTAATTTGGTTGCTTTTCTTATTTTTGTGAAAATGCTGCCAGCAGAGCTAGCATAGCATTATGCCATGATAAACTTACACAAATGCTTGTCTAGCGTTGGCTGTAACGCATATTTTGAAAATCTGAGATGACAGTGTTAACAAAAGGCTAAGCTTGTGTTTGAATATATTTATTTCATTTCATTTACGATTTTCATGAATAGGAAAAGTTGCGTTATGGTAATGCGCTTGAGGCTATGATTACGCTCCCGGATACGGGATTGCTCGTCGCTAGAGGTTAACACCCCGGCCATCCTACAAACTAAGCTTGATACCCTCAATCTCACACAAATGATCAATGAACCTACCAGGTACAACCCCAAATCGGTAAACACGGGCACCATCATAGATGTCATCCTAACTAACTCGCCCTCCAAATACACCTCTGCTGTTTTCAATCAAGATCTCAGCGATCACTGCCTCATTGCCTGCATCCGGAATGGGTCTGCGACCAAACGACCACCCCTCATCACTGTCAAACGCTCCCTGAAACATTTCTGCGAGCAGGCCTTTCTAATCGACCTGGCCCGGGGTAGCCTGGAATGACATTGACCTCATCCCGTCAGTAGATGATGCTATTCTTTAAAAGTGCCTTCCTCACCATCTTAAATAAAGCATGCCCCTCTCAAAAACTGTAGAACTAGGAATAGATATAGTCCTTGGTTCACTCCAGACCTGTCTACCATTGACCAGCACAAAAACATCCTGTAGCGTTCTGCATTAGCATCAAATAGCCCCCGTGATATGCAACTTTTCAGGGAAGTTAGGAACAAATATACACAGGCAGTTAGAAAAGCTAAGGCCATGCTTTCCACTTGGTTACCCCTACCCCGGTCAACTGCCCAGCATCCTCCACAGCAACCCGCCAAAGCTCCACCATTTCTCCTTTACCCAAATCCAGATAGCTGATGTTCTGAAAGAGCTGCAAAATCTGGACCCCTACAAATCAGCCGGGCTAAACAATCTGGACCCTCTCTAAAATTATCTGCCGAAATTGTTGCAACCCCTATTACTAGCCTGTTCAACCTCTTTCGTATCGTCTGAGATTCCAAAAGATTGGAAAGCTGCCGCGGTCATCCCCCTCTTCAAAGGGGGTGACAATCTAGACCTGAACTGCTACAGACCTATATATATCCTACCCTGTCTTTCTAAGGTCTTCGAATGCCAAGTTAACAAACAGATTACTGACCGTTTCGAAACCCACCATACCTTCTCCGCTATGCAATCTGGTTTCAGAGCTGGTCATGGGTGCACCTCAGCCACGCTCAAGGTTCTAAATAACATCATAACCGCCATCGATAAGAGACATTACTGTGCAGCCATATTCATCGACCTGGCCAAGGCTTTCGACACTGTCATTCACAACATTCTTATTGGCAGACTCGACGGCCTTGGTTTCTCAAATGATTGCCTCGCCTGGTGTACCAACTACTTCTCTGATAGAGTTCAGTGTGTCAAATCAAAGGGACTGTTGTCCGGACCTCTGACAGTCTATGGGTGTGCCACAGGGTTCAATTCTCGGGCTGACTCTTTTCTGTATACATCAATGTTGCTCTTGCTGCTGGTGATTCTCTGATCCACCTCTACGCAGACGACACCATTCTGTATATCTCTGGCCCGTCGTTGGACACTGTGTTAACTAACCTCCAGACGAGCTTCAATGCCATAACTCTCCTTCCGTGGCCTCCAACTGCTCTTAAACGTAAGTAAAACTAAATGCATGCTATTCAATTGATCACTGCCCTCACCTGCTCACCCGTCCAGCATCACTACTCTGGACGGCTCTGACTTAGAATACGTGGCCAACTACAAATACCTGGGTGTCTGGTTAGACTGTAAACTCTCCTTCCAGACTCACATTAAATATCTCCAATCCAAAATTAAATCTAGAAAATTAAATTGGCTTCCTTTATCGCAACAAAGCATCCTTCACTCATGCTGCCAAACATACCCTCGTAATACTGACCATCCTACCGATCCTCGACTTCGGTGATGTCATCTATAAAATAGCCTCCAACACTACTATATACACGGAGTACCATAATAATAATAATAATAAATGCCATTTAGCAGACGCTTTTATCCAAAGCGACTTACAGTCATGTGTGCATACATTCTACGTATGGGTGGTCCCGGGAATCGAACCCACTACCCTGGCGTTACAAGCGCCATGCTCTACCAACTGAGCTATAACCGAGTCGATATAATTGAGGTAGATCTGTAGCAGCCGTGCGGTAGCATGGAGAACAGTCTGACTTGGGAGGCTGGAGGATGACAATTTTTAGGGACTTCCTCTGACACCGGTTGGCATAAAGTCCTGGGTGATGACAGGGATCTCGGCCCTAGTGATTAGAAGTCGACCGATTAATTAGGGCCGATTTCAAGTTGTTTTCATAACAATCGTTAATTGGTATTTTTTTTACACCTTTATTGAACTAGGCAAGTCAGTTAAGTACACATTCTAAATGTCAATGACGGCCTAGGAACGGTGGGTTAACTGCCTTGTTCAGGGGCAGAACGACAGATTTTTACCTTGTCAGCTCAGGCATTCGTTTTTGCAACATTCCGGTCACTAGTCCAACGCTCTAACGACCTGCCTTACATTGCACTCCTGCGTGGCAGACTGACTACCTGTTACGCGAGGGCAGCAAGAAGCCAAGGTAAGTTGCTAGCTAACATTTAACTTATCTTATAAAAACAATCAATCTTAACATAATCACTAGTTAACTACACATGGTTGATGATATTACTAGTTTATCTAGCGTGTCCTGCGTTGCATATAATCGATGCGGTGCCTGTTAGTTTCTCATTGAATCACAGCCTACTTGATGATTTAATAAGTGCATATTCAAAAAAAAGCACTGTCGTTGCACCAATGTACCTAACCATAAACATCAATGCCTTTCTTTAAAATCAATACAAAAGTATATATTATTTAAACCTGCATATTTAGTTAATATTGCCTGCTAACATGAATGTCTTATAACTAGGGAAATTGTCATTTCAGGGTATATGCAGCAGTTTGGGCCGCATGGCTCATTGCAAACTGTGTGAAGTCTATTTATTCCTAACAAAGGCCGTAGATAATTATGTACAATTCTGGCAAATTATGACATAACATTAAAGGTTGTACAATGTAACAGCAATATTTAGACTTAGTGATGCCATCCATTAGATAAATAATTTCACTGAAAGATAAACGTTTTGTTTTCGAAATTATAGTTTCCGAATTCTACCATTTTAATGACCAAAGGCTCGTATGTGTGTGTTATTGTTATAATTAAGTCTGATTTGATAGAGCAGTCTGACTGAAAAATGGTAGACACCAGCAGGCTCGTAAGCATTCATTCAAACAGCACTTTAGTGCATTTTGCCAGCAGTTCTTCACTGTGCTTCAAGCATTGAGCTGTTTATGACTTCAAGCCTATCAACTCCCGAGATTAGACTGGTGTAACCAATGTGAAATGGCTAGCTAGTTAGCGGGGTGCGCGCTAATAGCATTTTAAACATCACTCGCTCTGAGAATTGGAGTAGTTATTCCCCTTGCTCTGCATGGCCCTCGCTGCTTCGAGGGTGGCTGTTGTCAATGTGTTCCCGATTCGAGCCCAGGTAGGGCGAGGGACGGAAGCTATACTGTTACACTGGCAATACTAAAGTGCCTATAAGAACATACAATAGTCAAGGTATATGAAATACAAATCGTATAGAGAGAAATAGTCCTATAATTTCTATAATAACTACAACCTAAAACTTCTTACCTGGGAATATTGAAGACTCGTGTTAAAAGGAACCACCAGCTTTCATATGTTCTCATGTTCTGAGCAAGGAACTTAAACGTTAGCTTTCTTACATGGCACATATTGCACTTTTACTTTCTTCTCCAACACTTTGTTTTTGCATTATTTAAACCAAAATGAACATGTTTCATTATTTATTTGAGGCTAAATTGATTTTATTGATGTATTATATTAAGTTAAAATAAGTGTTCATTCAGTATTGTTGTAATTGTCATTATTACAAATATTTTAAAAATAATTGGCTGATTAATCAGTATGGGCTTTTTTTGGTACTCCAATAATCGGTATCGGTGTTTAAAAAAATCATAAGTCGACCTCTACTAGTGATGCACTGGGCAGTACGCACTACCCTCTATAGCGCCATTGGTGGTTGATGACAAGCAGTTGCCATACCAAGTGGCATTGCTGTGCACTCGTCATAACTGTGTTGGTGTGTGTGGACCATGATAGATCCTTATGGATGTGGACACAGAGGAATTTCAAGCTCTCAACCTGCTCCACTACAGCCCTGTTGATGTGGATGGGGTGAGCTCGGCCCTCCGTTTCCTGTAGTCCACGATCAGCTCCTTTGTCTTGCTGATGTTGAGGGAGAGGCTGTTGTTCTGGCAACACACCACCAGGTCTCTGACCTCCTCCCTATTGGCTATCTCATCAATGTTGGTGATCATGCCTACCAGTCGTGTCGTTGGTAAACTTTGTATTGGAGTTGTGCGCGGCAACACAGTCATGAGTGAACAGGGAGTACAGGATTCGACTAAGCACGCACCCCTGTGGGGCTCCTGTGTTGAAATAGTCATATAGGCAGGTTACCTTGGCCTTCTTGGGCACAGGGACTATGGTGGTCTGCTTGAAACATGTAGGCATTACAGACTGGTTCAGGGAGACGTTGAAAATGTCAGTGAAGATACTTGCTAGCGGTTCAGCGCATGCCCTGCGGCCTTGTGAATGTTAACCTGTTTAAAGGTCTTACAACGGCTACAGAGAGCATGATCAAAGTCGTCCAGAACAGCTGGTGCTCTCAAGCATTGTTCAGTGTTGCTTGCCTCGAAGCACGCATAGAAGGCTTTTAGCTAGTCTGGTAGGCCTGCGTCAATGGGCAGCTCGCGGCTGGATTTCCCTTTGCAATCAGTGATAGTTTGCAAGCCCTGCCAGATATGCTTACACACACACACAGGTGTTCGGAGCACACTATATAGTTAATTAGTATATGCGGCCACTTAGGTCTTCTGTAAACATGCAATGTTACAAGGAGATATGGCCGTGTGGGAACACTAACCCTATAAAAGGTGGTATTAATGTAACTTTTTTTTTTTACCTCCTCGCTGATATGAAAGATACTTATATTTCCAAAACCGTACCACATGCGAAACCTTAACAAAACTCCCTTGACCATAAGATACTATCGTCAATAGGCACTTAAGCAGTTAGCGTCTAGGAATGGGTTCGTTTTAGATACAAATCATGGCTACAATAACCATGTTTCCATCCAGTTTTTAATGCGAGTAAATGTCATACCGTATCTTTTCAGTGTAATTTTATAAATGCAGACAATGTTTATTCGGCATTGTGGGAATTTGTGTCGTAAAATTCATAATTTGGTAGAGTTGAAAATGCGATGGATACATTTTAATTTCCATTTTTTCCCCGGTACATTAAAACTTGAGCGAAAAAGTACATGTGCGCACTACGTCATCACGCACTGATTTGTATCTGCAACAGGTCCGTTTGGTGGAATCACCACTGGTGGGAACATTCGCATATTTTCTTTTGCGGATGTATTACTTTCGCATGAAAATCGATCCCCAATTGTATGGAAACCTAGCTATTTTCTGCAGACAGCGCACACGCAATTGAAGAATACAATTTAACATGAGCGCTCTGGTTAAACCTATCGCATGAACTGTTGATAAAAAGCTTAGCTATGTGTCATCGTAGGAATAAACATGGTACATCGACCTTACAAAACAAGGAAACATGACTTACCGTGTTATAGAGCCATTTTCACATAGCTCAAGACGCCATGTCTATGCTACACACGGCTAAACTGAGCTATATGTATAACGTTCTAATAGCCTTGTAAAAATAAGCATTCGTTGAAAGGATTCGGACTAGTTAGAATATGGTTTGATGTCAAATTCATGCCGTCCATTCGTAAATGTACGGTCACCGATGCTTGAGCGAGCGTCTCGTCAGCAACATTAAAAAAGTACTTCCGGGTCACAACATTTTTCTAAATAAAAGTCCCTTCCCCCGCTTATGAAACAAGATTACTGCATTAGTGTAATTGGAGTGCAGTACAACTACAGTATGCCGCAAATACTGCGTCCAAAATAACATTTTTACTCTAGTAATTTTGCAGTACAACTGCAGTTAGTGCCATATAACTGCAGTTTTTCTGCATCCAACAGTCGCCTGCAGTTACTGCACTTTTTCAGAACTGAAATCTTTTTTTGCAAGGGACGTAACAGTAGAAGTGTCATTAACCTGTAAAATATTAACAGTGATTCATATATTGAGTGACATTTGCATTAAATGTGAGTTTTAAAACATGTTCCAAGGTCAAATAAATGCCACAAATACAGTACACTGTATATGAAATACAATTTTTTCTAGGTGCCGAAGTAAAAGTGGGGTTGGGATTATTCACTTGGGTTTTTAGAATCTAAATGTGGTGTTATTTCATGGGGGGCAGAGGTCTAAATGCCGAGCAACACTTTGTACTCCATTCACTGCACCGTAGGCCTACATGTGATCAATTACTGAACAAGCAAAACGATTGATAGTGTGTCCATAGAATACAAAACAGCCAAATCGCCTCTTTAAGCCTCTTCCGTCAAGTAAACGGATGAGGTCCAACAAGTCCAGAACAGCAAGGCTTGGTAACAGCACCTACTCTGAGGCTGTGAGATCGGTGAACTCAAGTTGTGTCATAATCGTACCACTTAAATTTTGTACTGTCACTAACTCTCTGCTGAATGACTAATTCAGGACTATATCTAATCAATAGATACAGTTGCAGTAGGAAGTTTACATACACTTACGATGAAGTCATTAGAACTTATTTTTCAACCACTCCACAAATGTCTTGTTCATAACAAACTATAGTTTTGGCAAGTCGGTTTGGACATCTACTTTGTGCATGACACAACAATTGTTTCCAGAAAGATTATTTCACTTATAATTCACTGTATTACAATTCCAATGGATCAGAAGATTACATACACTAACTTGACTGTGCCTTTAAAACAGCTTGGAAAATTATGTCATGGTTTTAGAAGCTTCTGAAAGGCTAATTGACATAAATTGATTAAATTGGAGGTGTACCTGTGGATGTATTTCAAGGCCTACCTTCAAATTCAGTGCCTCTTTGCATGATTTTCATGGGAAAATTAAAATAAAAAAAATGGTAGACCTCCACAAGTCTGGTTCATACTTGGGAGCAATTTCCAAATGCCTGAAGGTACCACGTTCATCTGCACAAACAATAGTACGCAAGTATAAACACCATGGGACCATGCAGCCGTCATACCGCTCAGGAAGGAGACGCATTCTGTCTCCTAGAGATGAACGCACTTTGGTGTGAAAAAAGTGCATATCAATCACAGAACAGCAAAGGACCTTGTGAAGATGCTGGAGGAAACCGGTAGAAAAGTATCTATATCCACAGTAAAATGAGTTCTACATCGTCATAACCTGAAAGGCCGTTCAACAAGAAACCACTACTCCAGAAGCACCATAAAAAGCCAGACTACGGTTTGCACCTGCACATGGGGACAAAGATCATACTTTTTGGAGAAATGTCCTCTGGTTTGATGAAACAAAAATAGAACTGTTTGGCCATAATGACCATCGTTATGTTTGGAGGAAAAAGGGGGAGGCTTGCAAGCCAAAGAACACCATCCGAACCGTGAAGCACAGGGGTGGCAGCATCATGTTGTTGGGTTGCTTTGCTGCAGGAGGGACTGGTGCACTTCACAAAATAGATGGCAACATGAGGCAGAACAATTATGTTGTTATATGGAAGCAACATCTCAAACATCAGTCAGGAAGTTAAAGCTTAGTCACAAATGGGTCTTCCAAATGGACAAAGCATACTTGGGGTCAGTCAGCCCAGGCCAAAATTCACCCAACTTATTGTAGGAAGGTGGTGGAAGGCTACCCGAAACGTTTGACCCATGTTAAACCATTTAAAGGCAATGCTACCAAATACTAATTGAGTGTATGTAAACTTCTGACCTACTGGGAATGTGATGAAAGAAATAAAAGCTGAAATAAGTAATTCTCTCTACTATTATTCTGACATTTCACATTATTAAAATAAAGTGGTGATCCTAACTGTTCTAAGACAGGGAATTGTACTAGGATTAAATGTCAGGAATTGTGAAAAAACAGAGTTTAAAATGTATTTAGCTAAGGTGTATGTAAACTTCTGACTTCAACTGTAAGTGATCAGTACATGGGGTGTTCATAGATTGGGTGTTAACTGACAGGCAGGCCTGTAAAATGACCTACATTATCCTAATGATGATGAGCAGGCTGCAGACTTTACACGTGTAAATCAGCCCAAGGCCAGCCTTAGTGCCAAAACATGAATCAGGTCAAGCGTTTTGGCTTGACAAATAACATTTATTGGAAGGCAGTATCCTAGTAAGATCATGCTGCTATAATGTCACCCCAATTATGCCTGTAGCCTATCAACGGTTATCACATAGGTTAACAGCGCTTTTCTTCAACCCATCCTGGTCGCAATTCATCAAAAGGTTTCCATCTTGCCTCGTAAAATAGCTAGACTCTGGTGAATAGACTGGACACAATCGATTGTTTTGCCAGTGCAGTGCTATATTTGAAAAGTATCGTGTCCAATAGCTCCATTTTAAGCTGTTTGACCACAGTAAAACTCCAACTCTTGCTATGCCCAAGCTTTTAGTTAAAACTCACCTGATTTGGCACACAATCGTTTTTCCTGTAGAGTGCAATACAACAAAAATACAGTAAGACTTTGTTAAACATTACATTTCAAAATTGCATCTTTGAACAAGAGCACCAGTAAATTAAACAAAATGCTTTCTTTAAAAAAAAAAAAGAGGTAATTATATATATTTTTACCCGTAGGCTATTATTATGTTCTTTACATTTATGTAGTTATGCTCCAACTATTTCTCGACGCTATCTCACCAAATCTGAAACATAAATTGTATGGGGGTGGTAGGGATGTTGGGGAGGATAAGAAAGGTAAGACACACAAACAAAACATGGGGGTAAAATAAAATAAATGTTTGGATTATCATGCTATTTCAATGGCAACACATTCCCTTATGCAGCATAATGAAAAATGTGATTTCCAATTTTGGGAAGAAGTTGACAAAACTTTGCAATGGCCAACTGGAAACCCATTGTCACTAAATGTATTCATATCATACACATAGCATTTTACCGCAGACCTTTATTTGGAAGGGAAAAGCAGAAAACCGGAAGTGTTAATGCTGCGGACATGACGCTTATGCTGCCATGAGCTAATGCTGCCTGCATGAAAATTGACAAAAGGTGAAAGGTCACACAACGCATATTTAAAAGTGTTATCATTTTTTATAGTGATTTTTAGATGTGGGTGTTGTCAAGTATGCATAATGTTATTCTCAATGACTGTGATGCAAATGTTTATATTTATTTATAAAAAAGTTGTTATAAGCATTGTCTTTACATCACAAATTGTCATGTTCTCTGCTGCCCATGACTGGAACGAACTGCAGAAAGCACTGAAGCTGGAGACTCATATCTCCCTCACTAACTTTAAGGCATCAGCTGTCAGAGCAGCTTACAGATCATTGCACTTGTACATAGCACCATCTGTAAATAGCCCATTCAACTACCTCATCCCCATATTGATTTTTCTTTGTTGCTCCTTTGCACCCCAGTATCTCTTACTTGCACATTCATCTTCTGCGCATCTATCACTCCAGGGTTTAATTGCTAAATTGTAATTATTTCGTCACTATGACCTATTTATTGCCTTACCTCTCTAATCTTACTACATTTGCACACACTGTATATAGATTTTTCTATTGTGTTATTGACTGTACGTTTGTTTATCCCATGTGTAATTCTGTGTTTTTGTCGCACTGCTTTGATTGATCTTTGCCAGGTCGCAGTTCTTGAACTTGGAACTTGTTCTCAACTGTCCTGAGAACTGGAAGGAAAGGCGGCCAAAGTAGGAATTGGCTTTGGGGGTGACCAGTGAGTGACCAGTGAGCTGAGGTGACCAGTGAAATATACCTGCTGGAGCACATGCTACGGGTGGGTGACCAGTGAGCTGAGCTGAGCTGAGATAAAGTGGGGCTTTACCTAGCAAAGACTTATAGATGACCTGGAGCCAGTGGGTTTGGCAATGAATATGAAGCGAGGGCCAGCCAACGAGAGCATACAGGTTGCAGTGGTGGGTAGTATATGGGGCTTTGGTGACAAAACGGATGGCACTGTGATAGACTGCATCCAATTTGCTGAGTAGAGTGTTGGAGGTTATTTTGTAAATGACGTCGCTGAAGTCAAGGATCGGTAGGTTATTGAAAGAAAAGCAATTTTTTTGTCCATTAAATAACATCAAATTAATCTGAAATACAGTGTAGACATTGCTAATGTTTAAAATGACTATTGTAGATGGAAACGCCTGATTTTTAATGGAATATCTACATAGGCGTACAGAGGCCCATTATCAGCAACCATCACTCCTGTGTTCCAGTGGCACGTTGTGTTAGCTAATCCATGTTTATCCTTTCAAAAGGCTAAATAATCATTAGAAAACCAGTTTACAATTAGCTTAGCAAAGCAAAAAAACTTGTTCTGATTAAAGAAGCAACAAAACTGGCCTTCTTTAGACTGGTTGAGTATCTGGACCATCAGCATTTGTGGTTTCGATTACAGGCTCAAAAGGTCCAGAACCAAAGTACTTTCTTATGAATGTCTTCAGTCTATTCTTGTTCTGAGAAATGAAGGCTATTCCATGCGAGAAATTGCCTAGAATCTGAAGGTCTCATTCAACGCTGTGTACTAACTACTCCCTTCACAGAACAGCAAACTGGCTCTAAGAAAGAGGAGTGGGAGTCCCCGGTGCACAACTGAGCAAGAGGACAAGTACATTTAGAGTGTCAAGTTTGAGTCCTCAACTGTCCTCAACTGGCAGCTTCATTAAATAGTACCTGAGGATTGTGTTTTTCTTGGAATAGAAACACCATAATATTAATCAAATTAATTCACCTAATTTCTTAAAATCAATCCCATATATGTTCAAGTACAGCCAATATTAAAAACAGTCAAATTCTTCTCAAAGATGCCCTCTGGTGGTCAAACTAGCACTAACTAGCATTCATGGCAACAATGGCCGACACTCAAATACTTGCCATAGAATTCTGTGGCAGCCCACAAGCTGTCCTGCATTACGACTACTTTTAAAGAAAGAACCACTGTATGTGATGGGGGTCTATGGTCAGTCTTTTATATCTGGTGTAATTCTGTCTTATTTGGTGTCCTTTGTGAATTTATGTATGCTCCTTCTAATTCTCTCTCCCTCTTTCCCCTCCCGGAGGACCTGAGCCCTAGGATCATGCCTCAGGACTACCAGGCCTGATGACTCCTGGCTGTCCCCAGTCCACCTGATCATGCTACTGCTCCAGTTGCAACTGTTCTGCCTGTGGCTGTAACAGGATTATATTGGTGATTCCCCTTGTCACTTTATTGTTAAGCCAATGGGTTTTTGTTTTTATTTTTGTCTTGCCTTCACCTACTCAACATGGCATCTTATTGGCTGGTTTGCATAGCTTGCTTACGAGGAAGGATGTTTCAGTTAGAATCGTCCCAGTGAACAAGCACTGTAAGTCAAAGGTGATTTTTATACACCCAAGTGATGATGTAAATGTACAATTTATATACATTTGTTTGTAAATGTTGTTAAAACACCACACCTAAGATGTAGCGTTTTTTGGTGCATATTTGTTGTGCATTTTGTTGTAGAACATTCCAGCTAATACTAGCTAGCAACTAACTGTGTCTGGTGGGGGTGGGTTCGTGTATTTTGTACAGTGCGTGAGTGCAGAGTTGGATGGTGAGACGTGCATTGCATGATGTGCAATTTTGTGCTGTTTATATCAGGTACAATGTTAAAAATATTATATTGTTGTATTATTTTGGTAACAACATTGCCACCAAACCAGCGTGCGTGAGAGGAGAGTTGGATGGTGATGCATGACGTGCAATTTTGTGCTGTTTCTATCAGAATAAATCTCAATGACTGGTGCTACAAGTTGGAGTTCGTGTCGGTGATTGATTGTACACAACGCAAGAAGATTACTGTTACACGGCTATGGAACCCTGACGTGCTACCTTGTCCAGGACCTGCTGTTTTCGACTCTCTCTACCGCACCTGCTGTCTCGACCTCTGAATGCTCAACTATGAAAAGCCAACTGACATTTACTCATTTACATTACATTTAAGTCATTTAGCAGACGCTCTTATCCAGAGCGACTTACAAATTGGTGCATTCACCTTATGACATCCAGTAGAACAGTCACTTTACAATAGTGCATCTAAATCATAAAGGGGGGTGAGAAGGATTACTTATCCTATCCTAGGTATTCCTTAAAGAGGTGGGGTTTCAGGTGTCTCCGGAAGGTGGTGATTGACTCCGCTGTCCTGGCGTCGTGAGGGAGTTTGTTCCACCATTGGGGGCCAGAGCAGCGAACAGTTTTGACTGGGCTGAGCGGGAACTGTACTTCCTCAGTGGTAGGGAGGCGAGCAGGCCAGAGGTGGATGAACGCAGTGCCCTTGTTTGGGTGTAGGGCCTGATCAGAGCCTGGAGGTACTGAGGTGCCGTTCCCCTCACAGCTCCGTAGGCAAGCACCATGGTCTTGTAGCGGATGCGAGCTTCAACTGGAAGCCAGTGGAGAGAGCGGAGGAGCGGGGTGACGTGAGAGAACTTGGGAAGGTTGAACACCAGACGGGCTGCGGCGTTCTGGATGAGTTGTAGGGGTTTAATGGCACAGGCAGGGAGCCCAGCCAACAGCGAGTTGTAGTAATCCAGACGGGAGATGACAAGTGCCTGGATTAGGACCTGCGCCGCTTCCTGTGTGAGGCAGGGTCGTACTCTGCGGATGTTGTAGAGCATGAACCTACAGGAACGGGCCACCGCCTTGATGTTAGTTGAGAACGACAGGGTGTTGTCCAGGATCACGCCAAGGTTCTTAGCGCTCTGGGAGGAGGACACAATGGAGTTGTCAACAGTGATGGCGAGATCATGGAACGGGCAGTCCTTCCCCGGGAGGAAGAGCAGCTCCGTCTTGCCGAGGTTCAGCTTGAGGTGGTGATCCGTCATCCACACTGATATGTCTGCCAGACATGCAGAGATGCGATTCGCCACCTGGTCATCAGAAGGGGGAAAGGAGAAGATTAATTGTGTGTCATCTGCATAGCAATGATAGGAGAGACCATGTGAGGTTATGACAGAGCCAAGTGACTTGGTGTATAGCGAGAATAGGAGAGGGCCTAGAACAGAGCCCTGGGGGACACCAGTGGTGAGAGCGCGTGGTGAGGAGACAGATTCTCGCCACGCCACCTGGTAGGAGCGACCTGTCAGGTAGGACGCAATCCAAGCGTGGACCACGCCGGAGATGCCCAACTCGGAGAGGGTGGAGAGGAGGATCTGATGGTTCACAGTATCGAAGGCAGCCGATAGGTCTAGAAGGATGAGAGCAGAGGAGAGAGAGTTAGCTTTAGCAGTGCGGAGCGCCTCCGTGATACAGAGAAGAGCAGTCTCAGTTGAATGACTAGTCTTGAAACCTGACTGATTTGGATCAAGAAGGTCATTCAGAGAGAGATAGCGGGAGAGCTGGCCAAGGACGGCACGTTCAAGAGTTTTGGAGAGAAAAGAAAGAAGGGATACTGGTCTGTAGTTGTTGACGTCAGAGGGATCGAGTAGGTTTTTTCAGAAGGGGTGCAACTCTCGCTCTCTTGAAGACGGAAGGGACGTAGCCAGCGGTCAGGGATGAGTTGATGAGCGAGGTGAGGTAAGGGAGAAGGTCTCCGGAAATGGTCTGGAGAAGAGAGGAGGGGATAGGGTCAAGCGGGCAGGTTGTTGGGCGGCCGGCCGTCACAAGACGCGAGATTTCATCTGGAGAGAGAGGGGAGAAAGAGGTCAGAGCACAGGGTAGGGCAGTGTGAGCAGAACCAGCGGTGCCGTTTGACTTAGCAAACGAGGATCGGATGTCGTCGACCTTCTTTTCAAAATGGTTGACGAAGTCATCTGCAGAGAGGGAGGAGGGGGGGGGGGAGGATTCAGGAGGGAGGAGAAGGTGGCAAAGAGCTTCCTAGGGTTAGAGGCAGATGCTTGGAATTTAGAGTGGTAGAAAATGGCTTTAGCAGCAGAGACAGAGGAGGACAATGTAGAGAGGAGGGAGTGAAAGGATGCCAGGTCCGCAGGGAGGCGAGTTTTCCTCCATTTCCGCTCGGCTGCCCGGAGCTCTGTTCTGTGAGCTCGCAATGAGTCGTCGAGCCACGGGGCGGGAGGGGAGGACCGAGCCGGCCTGGAGGATAGGGGACATAGAGAGTCAAAGGATGCAGAAAGGGAGGAGAGGAGGGTTGAGGAGGCAGAATCAGGAGATAGGTTGGAGAAGGTTTGAGCAGAGGGAAGAGATGATAGGATGGAAGAGGAGAGAGTAGCGGGGGAGAGAGAGCGAAGGTTGGGACGGCCCGATACCATCCGAGTAGGGGCAGTGTGGGAGGTGTTGGATGAGAGCGAGAGGGAAAAGGATACAAGGTAGTGGTCGGAGACTTGGAGGGGAGTTGCAATGAGGTTAGTGGAAGAACAGCATCTAGTAAAGATGAGGTCGAGCGTATTGCCTGCCTTGTGAGTAGGGGGGGGGAAGGTGAGAGGGTGAGGTCAAAAGAGGAGAGGATTGGAAAGAAGGAGGCAGAGAGGAATGAGTCAAAGGTAGACGTGGGGAGGTTAAAGTCGCCCAGCACTGTGAGAGGTGAGCCGTCCTCAGGAAAGGAGCTTATCAAGGTATCAAGCTCATTGATGAACTCTCCGAGGGAACCTGGAGGGCGATAAATGATAAGGATGTTAAGCTTGAAAGGGCTGGTAACTGTGACAGCATGGAATTCAAAGGAGGCGATAGACAGATGGGTAAGGGGAGAAAGAGAGAATGACCACTTGGGAGAGATGAGGATCCCGGTGCCACCACCCCGCTGACCAGAGGCTCTCGGGGTGTGCGAGAACACGTGGGCGGACGAAGAGAGAGCAGTAGCAGTGTTATCTGTGGTGATCCATGTTTCCGTCAGTGCCAAGAAGTCGAGGGACTGGAGGGAGGCATAGGCTGAGATGAACTCTGCCTTGTTGGCCGCAGATCGGCAGTTCCAGAGGCTACCGGAGACCTGGAACTCCACGTGGGTCGTGCGCGCTGGGACCACCAGATTAGGGTGGCCGCGGCCACGCGGTGTGGAGCGTTTGTATGGTCTGTGCAGAGAGGAGAGAACAGGGATAGACAGACACATAGTTGACAGGCTACAGAAGAGGCTACGCTAATGCAAAGGAGATTGGAATGACAAGTGGACTACACGTCTCGAATGTTCAGAAAGTTAAGCTTACGTAGCAAGAATCTTATTGACTAAAATGATTAAAATGATACAGTACTGCTGAAGTAGGCAAGCTGGCAGTGGCTGCGTTGTTGACACTACACTAATCAAGTCGTTCCGTTGAGTGTAATAGTTTCTGCAGTGCTGCTATTCGGGGGCTAGCTGGCTAGCTAGCAGTGTTGTTTACGTTACGTTGCGTTAAAAGAACGACAATAGCTGGCTAGCTAACCTAGAAAATAGCTCTAGACTACACAATTATCTTTGATACAAAGACGGCTATGTAGCTAGCTGTGTAGCTAGCTACGATCAAACAAATCAAACCGTTGTACTGTAATGAAATGAAATGAAAATGTGATACTACCTGTGAATGCGACCGGGTTGTTGAGTCCTATTCGGTAGACGTTGGCTAGCTGTCAGCTAGCTGTTGGCTAGCTGTCGGCTAGCTGTCGGCTAGCTAGCAGAGTCTCCTACGTTAAGGACGACAAATAGCTGGCTAGCTAACCTCGGTAAGTTAAGATAATCACTCTAAGACTACACACTCTAAACTACACAATTATCTTGGATACGAAGACAGCTTTGTAGCTAGCTAACACTACACTAATCAAGTCGTTCAGTTGAGTGTAATAATTACTACAGTGCTGCTAATCGGTGGGCATTTGCTAGCTGGCTAGCTGGCTAGCTGCTGGGCAAATAGCAGTGAAGACTACGTTAGGACGACGAAATACGATAATTATGCAATTATCTTTGATACAAAGACGGCTATGTAGCTAGCTAAGAAGAAATTGCTAAGATTAGACAAATCAAACCGTTGTACTATAATGAAATGTAATGAAATGTAATGAAAAAGTTATACTACCTGCGGAGCGAAGTGCCGATGCGACCGAGGTACTGACCTGCACCCTATACAACCACTGTGATTCTTACTTGACACTACTGGTCATCGATGAATGTTTGAACATCTGGAAGAACAATCTGCCACCTGGCAGAAAAAAAATGGCCACCCCTCAGAGCCTGGTTCATCTTTAGGTTTCTTCCTAGGTTTTTCCAAGCTCCCGTGCTTCTACATCTGCATTGCTTGCAGTTTGGGGTTTTAGGCTGGGTTTCTGCATAGCACTTTGTGACATCTGCTGATGTAAAAAGGACTTCATAAATAAATTTGCATGCCGACTACAGGAATGGTCCACCAGAGCTGCTGCCAGAGAATTGAATGTTAATTTCTCTACTATAACCCGCCTCCAACGAGGAGTATTTCTGTCTGTAATGAAGCACTTTTGTGGAGAAAAACTCAGTCCAATTGGCTGGCCCTGGCTCCCCAGTGGGTGGGCTGATGCCCTCCCAGGCCCACCCATGGCTGCACCCCTGCCCAATCATGTGAAATCCATAGATTAGGGCCTAATGAATTTATTGACTGATTTCCTTTTATGAACTGTAAAGCAGTAAAATCGTTGAAATTGTTGCATTTATGTTCTTGATCAGTATAGTTAACGTAAGA
This sequence comes from Oncorhynchus keta, assembly GCF_023373465.1. NCBI lineage: Eukaryota > Metazoa > Chordata > Actinopteri > Salmoniformes > Salmonidae > Oncorhynchus > Oncorhynchus keta. The sequence goes on from NC_068437.1 coordinate 7,519,713, forward strand.
TCTACCTGCAGTGAAGCCACTCAACATTTACATTACATTCAATCATCTAGCAAACACTCCCATCCAAAGTGACCCAAAGGAGCAACCAGGGTCAAGCGGCCCGCCTAAGGGCACATCGACAGATCTCTCACCAAGTCGAATCAGGGACCCACACCAGCGACCTCATTGAGGGTGGCGTTGATCATGCACTGCTTCTCGTGGGATGTGCCTGATGTTCCGCATGTGTTAGCAGTTGATGTTACTCTTGTTGTTTTGCCTCCCTTTTTGGCCACAGCCTTTTGTTACGCTAGTGTTTCAGCATTGGATGTTCCCTGTACTGGAGTTACTTTTTAGGGTGAAAAAAATACCTATTTAGTAAATTATACAAAATAAACCACTGCCTCTGGTCTGTTCAATATATGCCTCCCACCTGTGTTAAGGGTGCTTCGGACAAACTGAATTGTTTGTGTGTTATTTCTTACATTATTAGCCCAGATGTTTTTTGGTGTTATTACATACAGCCAGAAATAACTTTTGGATATCAGAGTGGCGGTAACTCACCAGCATTATGACCAGGAATACAATTTTCCCGAATTTGATCCTTTGTCCGTGCCCCCCAGGGCAATTTAACTTTTTTCAGAGGCTGCTCCAAAACACTTCCGGCAGAGAAGGACTTCTAGTCTGACTCAGTAGGCGTGTAGACCATCCACCACTTCCGAGTATATTACTCGTTCAGTCTCTGGATAATAAAGTAGACAGGCTCTGGGTGAGGATCTCCTTCCAGAGAGACATCAGGGTTTGTAACATACTCTGTTTCACGGAAACATGGCTCTCTAGGGATATATTGTCCCAGTCCATACAGCCAGCTGAGTTCTCAGCACATCGCGCAGACAGGAATAAAGAACTCTCTGGGAAGTAGAATGGCGGGGGTGTATGTTTCATGATGAACTACTCATGGTGTGATTGTGATTAACATTCAGAAATTCAAGTCCTTTTGTTCACCCGACCTAGAATACCTCAATCAAATGCTGAGCATATTACCTCCCAAGATAATTGTCTTTCGGTTATAGTCACAGCAGTGTACACTCCCCCTCAAGCCGATACCACAAAGGCCCTCAATGAACTACGCTGGACTTTTTGCAAACAACATATCCTGAGGCCACATTTATTGTAGCTGGGGATTTTAACAAAGAAAATTTGAGGAAAGCGCTACCGAAGTTCTAACAACACATTGACTTCAGTACACGCTCAGGAAAAACATTGTACCACTGCTACTCAACTTTTCAAAAAACCTCCCCTGCCCTCCTTTCGGCATATCTGATCACGACTCCTTTTTGCTTCTCCGTTCCTATAGGCAAAAACTCAAACAGGAAGTACCCGTGCTAAGATCTACTCAAAACTCAGATCTACTCAGAACAGGGCTCCGGGCAGCCGAGCGGAAATGGAGGAAAACTCGCCTCCCTGCGGACCTGGCATCCTTTCACTCCCTCCTCTCTACATTGTCCTCCTCTGTCTCTGCTGCTAAAGCCATTTTCTACCACTCTAAATTCCAAGCATCTGCCTCTAACCCTAGGAAGCTCTTTGCCACCTTCTCCTCCCTCCTGAATCCCCCCTCCTCCCTCTCTGCAGATGACTTCGTCAACCATTTTGAAAAGAAGGTCGACGACATCCGATCCTCGTTTGCTAAGTCAAACGACACCGCTGGTTCTGCTCACACTGCCCTACCCTATGCTCTGACCTCTTTCTCCCTCTCTCTCCAGATGAAATCTCGCGTCTTGTGACGGCCGGCCGCCCAACAACCTGCCCGCTTGACCCTATCCCCTCCTCTCTTCTCCAGACCATTTCCGGAGACCTTCTCCCTTACCTCACCTCGCTCATCAACTCATCCCTGACCGCTGGCTACGTCCCTCCCGTCTTCAAGAGAGCGAGAGTTGCACCCCTTCTGAAAAAACCTACACTCGATCCCTCCGATGTCAACAACTACAGACCAGTATCCCTTCTCTCTTTTCTCTCCAAAACTCTTGAGCGTGCCGTCCTTGGCCAGCTCTACCGCTATCTCTCTCAGAATGACCTTCTTGATCCAAATCAGTCAGGTTTCAAGACTAGTCATTCAACTGAGACTGCTCTTCTCTGTATCACGGAGGCGCTCCGCACTGCTAAAGCTAACTCTCTCTCCTCTGCTCTCATCCTTCTAGACCTATCGGCTGCCTTCGATACTGTGAACCATCAGATCCTCCTCTCCACCCTCTCCTAGTTGGGCATCTCCGGCGCGGCCCACGCTTGGATTGCGTCCTACCTGACAGGTCGCTCCTACCAGGTGGCGTGGCGAGAATCTGTCTCCTCACCACGCGCTCTCGCCACTGGTGTCCCCCAGGGCTCTGTTCTAGGCCCTCTCTTATTCTCGCTATACACCAAGTCACTTGGCTCTGTCATAACCTCACATGGTCTCTCCTATCATTGCTATGCAGACGACACACAATTAATCTTCTCCTTTCCCCCTTCTGATGACCAGGTGGCGAATCGCATCTCTGCATGTCTGGCAGACATATCAGTGTGGATGACGGATCACCACCTCAAGCTGAACCTCAGCAAGACGGAGCTCCTCTTCCTCCCGGGGAAGGACTGCCCGTTCCATGATCTCGCCATCACGGTTGACAACTCCATTGTGTCCTCCTCCCAGAGCGCTAAGAACCTTGGCGTGATCCTGGACAACACCCTGACGTTCTCAACTAACATCAAGGCGGTGTCCCGTTCCTGTAGGTTCATGCTCTACAACATCCGCAGAGTACGACCCTGCCTCACACAGGAAGCGGCGCAGGTCCTAATCCAGGCACTTGTCATCTCCCGTCTTGATTACTGCAACTCGCTGTTGGCTGGGCTCCCTGCCTGTGCCATTAAACCCCTACAACTCATCCAGAACGCCGCAGCCCGTCTGGTGTTCAACCTTCCCAAGTTCTCTCACGTCACCCCGCTCCTCCGCTCTCTCCACTGGCTTCCAGTTGAAGCTCGCATCCGCTACAAGACCATGGTGCTTGCCTACGGAGCTGTGAGGGGAACGGCACCTCAGTACCTCCAGGCTCTGATCAGGCCCTACACCCAAACAAGGGCACTGCGTTCATCCACCTCTGGCCTGCTCGCCTCCCTACCACTGAGGAAGTACAGTTCCCGCTCAGCCCAGTCAAAACTGTTCGCTGCTCTGGCCCCCAATGGTGGAACAAACTCCCTCACGACTCCAGGACAGCGGAGTCAATCACCACCTTCCGGAGACACCTGAAACCCCACCTCTTCAAGGAATACCTAGGATAGGGTAAGTAAGGGTAAGTAATCCTTCTCACCCCCCTTCCCCCCCAAAAGATTTAGATGCAAGTGGCTGTTCCACTGGATGTCATAAGGTGTATGCACCAATTTGTAAGTCGCTCTGGATAAGAGCGTCTGCTAAATGACTTAAATGTTAAAAATGTAAATGTTAAAACTGGTCTGACCAATGGACATCCATGCTTCAAGATTGTTTTGATCAGGTGGACCGGGATATGTTCCAGGTGGCCTCTGAGAATAACAGATGAATACATGGATACGGTGACTGAGTTCATCAGGAAGTGTATAGAAGACATTGTACCCATTGTGACTTAAAACCTACCCAAACCAGAAACCGTGGATAGATGGCAGCATTCGTGCAAAACTGAAAGAGCGAACCACCGCATTTAACCATAGCAAGGTAACTGGGAATATGGCTAAATACAAATAATCCCCCCTTAAGGCAATCAAACAGGCAAAACATCAAAGTGGAGTATCAATTTAACGGCTCAGACACAAGACTTGTGGCAGGGTCTACAGACAATTACCAACTACAAAATAAAAAACAGCCACATCGCGGACACCGACTTCTTGCATCGGGACAAGCTAAACACATTCTTTGCCCGCTTTGAGGATAACGCAGTGCCACTGACGAGACCAGCTACTACCAAGGACTGTGTGCTCTCCTTCTTCATGGCCAACATAAGTAAGACATTTTAATTTTTAAAAATGTATTTCACCATTATTTAACCAGGTAGGCCAGTTGAGAACACGTTCTCATTTAGAACTGCGACCTGGCCAATTTAGAGCAAAGCAGTGTGACACAAACAACACATGGGATAAACAAACGTACAGTCAATAACACAATAGAAAAGTCTATATACAGTGTGTGCAAATGTAGTAAGATTAGGGAGGTACGGCAATAAATAGGCCATAGTGGCAAAATAAATGCAATTTAGCAATTAAACACTGGAGTGATAGACGTGTAGACGATGAATGTGCAAGTGGAGAGAGATACTCGGTTGAAGGCGCAACAGGTGGGCTATGAAAAGGTGCAATGATCAGTAAGCTGCTCTGACAGTTGATGCTTAAAGTTAGTGAGGGAGATATAAGTCTCCAGCTTCAGTGAATTTAGCAATTTGTTTCAGACATTGGCAGCAGAGAACTGGAAGGAAAGGCGGCCAAAGGAGGAGTTGGCTTTGGGGGTGACCAGTGAAATATACAGTTGAAATCGGAAGTTTACATACATTTAGGTTGGAGTCATTAAAACTCGTTTTTCAACCAGTCAACAAATTTCTTGTTAACAAACTATAGTTTTGGCAAGTCGGTTTAGACATCTACTTTGTGCATGACACAAGTCATTTTTCCAACAATTATATATCTTATAGTTCACTGTATCACAATTCCAGTGGGTTAGAAGTTTACATACACTAAGTTGACTGTGCCTTTAAACAGCTTGGAAAATTCCATAAAATTATGTCATGGCTTTAGAAGCTTCTGATAGGCTAATTGGCGTCACTTGAGTCAATTGGAGGTGTACCTCTGGATGTATTGCAATGCCTACCTTCAAACTCAGTGCGTCTTTGCATGACATCATGGGAAAATCAAAAGAAATCGGCCAATACCTGAGATTTTTTTTTTATGCCTGAAGGTACCACGTTCATCTGTACAAACAATAGTACGCAAGTATAAACACCATGGGACCACACAGTCTTCATACCGCTCAGGAAGGTGACGCATTCTGTCTCCTAGAGATGAACGTACTTTGGTGTGAAAAGTGCAGATCAGGCCCAGAACAGCAGCAAAGGACCCTGTGAAAATGCTGGAAGAAACAGGTAGAAAAGTATCTATATCCACAGTAAAACGAGTCAAATAAAATCTAATTTTATTTGTCACATACACATGGTTAGCAGATGTTAATGCGAGTGTAGCGAAATGCTTGTGCTTCTAGTTCCGACAATGCAGTAATAACCAACAAGTAATCTAACTAACAATTCCAAAACTACTGTCTTATACACAGTGTAAGGGGATAAAGAATATGTACATAAGGATATATGAATGAGTGATGGTATAGGGCAGCATACAGTAGATGGTATCGAGTACAGTATATACATATGAGATGAGTATGTAGACAAAGTGGCATAGTTAAAGTGGCTAGTGATACATGTATTACATAAGGATGCAGTCGATGATAGAGTACAGTATATACGTATGCATAGGAGATGAATAATGTAGGGTAAGTAACATTATATAAGGTAGCATTGTTTAAAGTGGCTAGTGATATATTTACATCTTTTCCCATCAATTCCCATTATTAAAGTGGCTGGAGTTGGGTCAGTGTCAATGACAGTGTGTTGGCAGCAGCCACTCAATGTTAGTGGTGGCTGTTTAACAGTCTGATGGCCTTGAGATAGAAGCTGTTTTTCAGTCTCTCGGTCCCAGCTTTGATGCACCTGTACTGACCTCGCCTTCTGGATGATAGCGGGGTGAACAGGCAGTGGCTCGGGTGGTTGATGTCCTTGATGATCTTTATGGCCTTCCTGTAACGTCGGGTGGTGTAGGTGTCCTGGAGGGCAGGTAGTTTGCCCCCGGTGATGCGTTGTGCAGACCTCACTACCCTCTGGAGAGCCTTACGGTTGAGGGCGGAGCAGTTGCCGTACCAGGCGGTGATACAGCCCGCCAGGATGCTCTCGATTGTGCATCTGTAGAAGTTTGTGAGTGCTTTTGGTGACAAGCCGAATTTCTTCAGCCTCCTGAGATTGAAGAGGCGCTGCTGCGCCTTCTTCACGACGCTGTCAGTGTGAGTGGACCAATTCAGTTTGTCTGTGATGTGTACGCCGAGGAACTTAAAACTTGCTACCCTCTCCACTACTGTTCCATCGATGTGGATAGGGGGGTGTTCCCTCTGCTGTTTCCTGAAGTCCACAATCATCTCCTTAGTTTTGTTGACGTTGAGTGTGAGGTTATTTTCCTGACACCACACTCCGAGGGCCCTCACCTCCTCCCTGTAGGCAGTCTCGTCGTTGTTGGTAATCAAGCCTACCACTGTTGTGTCGTCCGCAAACTTGATTATTGAGTTGGAGCGTGCGTGGCCACGCAGTCGTGGGTGAACAGGGAGTACAGGAGAGGGCTCAGAACGCACCCTTGTGGGGCCCCCGTGTTGAGGATCAGCGGGGAGGAGATGTTGTTGCCTACCCTCACCACCTGGGGGCGGCCCGTCAGGAAGTCCAGTACCCAGTTGCACAGGGCGGGGTCGAGACCCAGGGTCTCGAGCTTGATGACGAGCTTGGAGGGTACTATGGTGTTGAATGCCGAGCTGTAGTCGATGAACAGCATTCTCACATAGGTATTCCTCTTGTCCAGGTGGGTTAGGGCAGTGTGCAGTGTGGTTGAGATTGCATCGTCTGTGGACCTATTTGGGCGGTAAGCAAATTGGAGTGGGTCTAGGGTGTCAGGTAGGGTGGAGGTGATATGGTCCTTGACTAGTCTCTCAAAGCACTTCATGATGACGGAAGTGAGTGCTACGGGCGGTAGTCATTTAGCTCAGTTACCTTAGCTTTCTTGGGAACAGGAACAATGGTGGCCCTCTTGAAGCATGTGGGAACAGCAGACTGGTATAGGGATTGATTGAATATGTCCGTAAACACACCGGCCAGCTGGTCTGCGCATGCTCTGAGGGCGCGGCTGGGGATGCCGTCTGGGCCTGCAGCCTTGCGAGGGTTAACACGTTTAAATGTCTTACTCACCTCGGCTGCAGTGAAGGAGAGACCGCATGTTTTCGTTGCAGGCCGTGTCAGTGGCACTGTATTGTCCTCAAAGCGGGCAAAAAAGTTATTTAGTCTGCCTGGGACCTATATCAACATAACCTGAAGGACCGCTCAGCAAGGAAGAAGCCACTGCTCCAAAACCACCATAAAAATGCCAGACTACGGTTTGCAACTGCACATCGGTATAAAGAACGTAATTTTGGGAGAAATGTCCTCTGGTCTGATGAAATAAAAATAGAACTGTTTGGCCATAATGACCATCGTTATGTTTGGAGGAAAAGGGGGAGGCTTGCAAGCCAAAGAACGCCATCCCAACTGTGAAATCATGTTGTGGGGGTGCTTTGCTGCAGGAGGGCCTGGTGCACTTCACAAAATAGATGTCATCATGAGGCAGAAACATGATATGGATATACTGAAGCAACATCTCAAGATATCAGTCAGGAAGTTAAAGCTTGGTCGCAGATAGGTCTTCCAAATGGACAATGACCCCAAGCATACTTCCAAAGTTGTAGCTTAAGGAAAACAAAGTCAATTGGAGTGGCCATCACAAAGTCCTGGCCTCAATCCTATAGAAAATGTGTGGGCAGAACTGAAAAAGCGTGTTCGAGCAAGGAGGTCTACAAACCTGCCTCAGTTACACCAGCTCTGTCAGGAGGAATGGACCAAAAGTCACCCAACTTATTGTGAATGCTTATGGAAGGATACCTGAAATATTTGACCCAAGTTAAACAATTTAAAGGCAATGCTACCAAATACTAATTGAGTGTATGTAAACTTCTGACTCACTGGGAATGTGATGAAAGAAATAAAAGCTGAAATAAATCAATTTCACATTCTTAAAATAAAGTGGTAATCCTAACTGTATCCCCGTCATTCGCAGGAGGAAAAGACAGAGGTATCGTGGAAGACAGTCTGGGTGCCTTGTAAGGATCAGTCGCCAAGAGGGTAATCTACCTTTAACATCGGTCCTATTAGCCAACTTACAATCAATTGATAATAAAATAGACGAACTACGAGCACATATATCCTACCAAAGGTCTATTTAAAAATGAATACCTTATGTTTCACCAAGTTGTGGCTGAACGACGACATGATTAACATACAGCTGGCGGGTTTTAAGCTTTTCGGCAGGATAGAACAGCGGCCTCTGGTAAGACAAGGGGCGGCGGCCTATGCATATTTGTAAACAACAGCTGGTGCATGAAATCAAAGAAAGTCTCGAGGTTTCGCTTGCCTGAGGTAGAGTATCTCATGATAAGCTGTAGACCACACTATTTACCTAGAGAAATTACATCTATATTTTTCATAGCTGTCTATATATCACCGCAGACCGATGCTGGCACTAAGACCTCACTCAATGAGCTGTATACGGCCATAAGCAAACAGGAAACACTCATCCAGAGGCGGTGCTCCTGGTGGACAGGGACATTAAAACTTTAAAAAAGTGATCAGATGAAAAAGATGCTAAACAACAGGACTGTTTTGCTAGCACAGACTGGAATACGTTCTGGGATTCTTCCGATGGCATTGAGGAGCACACCACATCAGTCACTGGCTTCATCAATAAGTGCGTCGATGACGTCGTCCCACAAAGTGACTGTACTTACATACCCCAACCAGAAGCCATGGATTACAGGCAACATCCTCACTGAGCTAAAGGATAGAGCTTCCGCTTTCAAGGAGCGAGACTAACCCGGAAGCCTATAAGAAATGCCGCTATGCTCTCCGACGAACCATCAAACAGACAAAGTGTCAATACAGGACTAAGATTGAATCGTTGAATCGAGCTTGTGGCTCCGATGCTCGTCGGAGGTGGCAGGGCTTGCAAACTATCACAGACTACAAAGGAAAGCACAGCCACAAGCTGCCCAGAGACACGAACCTACTAGACAAGCTAAATTACGTGCCTCGAAGCAACATGCATGAGAGCACCAGCTGTTCCGGATGACTGTGTGATCACGCTCTTCACAGCCGATGTAAGACCTTTCAAACAGGTCTACATTCACAAGGCCGCAGGGCCAGACGGATTAGCAGGACGTGTACTCTGAGCATGTGCTGACCAACTGGCAAGTGTCTTCACTGACATTTTCAACCTGTCCCTGACGGAGTCTGTAATACCAACATGTTTTAAGCAGACCACCATAGTCCCTGTGCCCAAGAACACTAAGGTAACTTGTCTAAATTACCAGCAACCTGTAGCACTCACATCTGTAGCCATGAAGTGCTTTGAAAGGCTGGTCATGGCTGACATCAACACCATTATCCCAGAAACTCTGGACTCACTCCAATTTGCATACCGCCACAACAAATCCACAGATGATGTTCTCTATTGCACTCAACACGGCCCTTTCCTACATGGACAAAATGAACACTTATGTGAGAATGCTTTTCATTGACTACAGCTCAGCGTTCAACACCATAGTGCCCTCAAAGCTCATCACTCAGCTAAGGATCCTGGGACTAAACAACTGGATCCTGGACTTCCTGACGGGCCGCCCCCAGGTGGTAAGGGTAGGGAACATCACATCTGCCACGCTGATCCTCAACACGGGGTCCCCTCAGGGGGGTGTGCTCAGTCCCCTTCTGTACTCCCTGTTCACTCATGACTACATGGCCAGGCACGACTCCAACACCATCATTGCCGATGACACAACAGTGGTAGGCCTGATCACCGACAACGAGACGACAGCCTATGGGGGGGGGTCAGAGACCTGGTCGTGTGGTGCCAGGACAACAACCTCTCTCTCAACATGATCAAGAAAAAGGGGATGATTGTGGACTACAGGAAAAGGAGGACCAAGCACGCCCCCATTCTCACTGACGGGGCTGTAGTGGAACAAGTTGAGAGCTTCAAGTTCCTTGGTGTCCACATCACCAACAAACTAACATGGTCCAAATACACCAAGACAGTCATGAAGAGTGCACAACAAAGCCTATTGCCCCTCAGGTGACTGAAAAGATTTGGCATGGGTCCTCAGATCCTCAAAAGGTTCTACAGTTTTTTCACCTTTATTTAACCAGGTAGGCAAGTTGAGAACAAGTTCTCATTTGCAACTGCGACCTGGCCAAGATAAAGCATAGCAGTGTGAACAGACAACACAGAGATACACATGGAGTAAACAATTAACAAGTCAATAACACAGTAGAAAAAAAAGAGTCTATATTGTGTGCAAAAGGCATGAGGAGGTAGGCGAATAATTACAATTTTGCAGATTAACACTGGAGTGATAAATGTGCAAAGAGCAGAAAAGTAAATAAATATAAACAGTATGGGGATGAGGTAGATAAAAATTGGGTGGGCTATTTACCGATAGACAGATGTTTAAAGTTGGTGAGGGAGATAAAAGTCTCCAACTTCAGCGATTTTTGCAATTCGTTCCAGTCACAGGCAGCAGAGAACTGGAACGAAAGGTTACCAAATGAGGTGTTGGCTTTAGGGATGATCAGTGAGATACACCTGTTGGAGCGCGTGCTACGGGTGGGTGTTGCCATCGTGACCAGTGAACTGAGATAAGGTGGAGCTTTACCTAGCATGGACTTGTAGATGACATTGCAACATTGAGAGCATCCTGTCTGGTTGCATCATTGCCTGGTATGGCAACTGCTCAGCCTCTGACCGCAAGGCACTACAGAGGGTAGTGCGTATGGCCCAGTACATCACTGGGGCCACGCTTCCTGCCATCCAGGACCTCTATATCAGGTGGTGTCAGAGGAAGGCCCTAAAAATAGTCAAAGACTCCAGCCATCCCGGTATAGATTGTTCTCTTTGCTACCGCACAGTAAGCGGTACCAGAGTGCCAAGTCAAGGTCCAAAAGGCTTTTTAGCAACTTCTACCCCCCCCAAGGCCATAAGACTCCTGAACAGCTAGTCAAAGGGCTATCCAGACACCTCTTGTACGTATAGTTAAAGTGACTATGCATAGATTATGAACAGAGGGTAGCAGCAGCGTACATGTACATATTACCCCAACTAACCCGTGCCCCTGCACATTTTTTTTTTTTTACCTTTATTTAACCAGGCAAGTCAGTTAAGAACACATTCTTATTTTCAATGACGGCCTGGGAACAGTGGGTTAACTGCCTGTTCAGGGGCAGAACGACAGATTTGTACCTTGTCAGCTCGGGGGTTTGAACTCGGTTACTAGTCCAACACTCTAACCACAAGGCTACGCTGCCGCCCCACATTGACTGCACCGGTACCCCCTGTATATAGTCTCGCTTGTTATTTTACTGCTGCTGTTACATTTTTTTCCTTAATATTTTACTTGTATTTTTTTCGATAATTTCTTAAAGCATTGTTGGTTAAGGACTTAAGTAAGTAAGCATTTCACTGTATGGTCTACTACACCAGTTGTATTTGGCGCACGTGACAAATAACATTTGATTTGCCAGCGAGCCAGCATAAACTAGCTTGCTGGGAAGGGCCATTGAGCTTTAAAAGAACATGAAAGGGCTCATCAGGGCGACTGACTGAACCGAATCGTCTCCACGACATATGTCATCAATTTAGGGAACATCTATTGCCGCGTTCACGTGACATTCGGAACTAGCAAACCCTAACATGTTCGACTTGCTAACTGGTATAGCGATACAAGTGCCGCGTTCAACCTGTTATCAAGTGAGAAATGTCCGAGGTTCCGACTAGTACGTGGACGCGGCATAATACTCTATGGCTGTATAGCCAGAGATACTGGATCTAATAACGAGATGCTCAGGTCTCAGCCCTAACAATTTAATTCGATGTCCACCGCGTGGAACGGCGTGTTTCTATGCTTTCTTTTGATTGGTGGATACATATCTTTATTTTAATACAATTTGAATATTCGATGAGGGGTGTTGACGTCAACGGCCTGAATTCAATGGAGAGTGAAACGCTATGCTAGCCTCATAATTATAAATGATTTCACCAGGGACAAATTAAATCACATTTTATTTGTGACATGCACCAGCAAGTGGTTAGAGGGTTGGGCCAGTTACCAAAAGGTTGCTAGATCGAAATCCAGAGCTGACAAGGTAACAATCTGTCGTTCGGCTCCCGAACAAGGCAGTTAACCAGCTGTTCCTATGTCGTCATTGTGAATATGAATTTGTTCTTAACTGGCTTGGCTAGTTAAATAAAAAAGTAAAATAAAATGCTTACTTTACCAGCCCTTAACCAACAACAACTGATAAAGTAGTTTTTTCCACACAGTTGCCAGTCTGCCACATTTGTACTGCTTAGGTTATTAGGAGTGGACTGACAACTTTTATTAGATCAATATAGAATTTCATTTTTATCTCCTAAATTCGACACTCATTGCCCCCACATACAAATACGCCTCACCTGCTTAATAATTAATGAGTTGCTTAACGTGGACATGTTTTGGGCGGAGTAAACCCTCTCGCTTCGACTCTTCCTCTCTGGTATAGCCTCTCCCGTTTCAGAAGTCATCATGGCGCTCACTTCCTCAGTCAAAGGTAAGAGTCGTCTAAAATAACATTGCCAAGCTATTATTTCAAATCAACACAGTTTGCAAAGCAGTTGACGGCCATGTCAATTATTTTATTACGTAAAGCCTGAAATGGCTCACGTTTACTTGAGCTTCCTCACTGTCCAGGTAGCTTGTTATGCTAATGATACTTAGCTAGCTAACGTTAGCTGGCTAGTAACATTACTCCTTTAATCTTCACTTGCAGTCGCCCCAAAAAGTCACGTTACGCAGCTAACTAGACATCCAATTATCTAACGGGGAATTGCACTACAGTAACGTTATTTATTGAATGTGTGGGCGAAAGTATTTCGCCAACGTTAACTATAGCGTGCTAGTAACGTTAGCGTGTTTGTTCTATCAGGATGTAATACACAATTGGTATATACACAGGCTGAAACTAATGCTTCCAAAATCGTGTACATTTCTTACAAGCCAGAATGTTTAATAACATTTAATTAAAACGTACTCTTACCGCTTGTACGTGCCCTTTGTCCTATAAGCTGCTCGAAATTTGAGACAAAATATCCACAGGAAAGTATTTTTTTACCTGACTTTAGAGAGCCGGTCGGTACAGTGGGGAGAAGTAGTATTTGACACACTGCCGATTTTGCAGGTTTTCCTACTTACAAAGCATGTACATCAGAAACCTTTGTTTGCAATTACAGAGATCATACGTTTCCTGTAGTTCTTGACCAGGTTTGCACACACTGCAGCAGGGATTTTGGTCCCCTCCTCCATACAGACCTTCTCCAGATCCTTCAGGTTTCGGGGCTGTCGCTGGGCAATACGAACTTTCAGCTCCCTCCAAAGATTTTCTATTGGGTTCAGGTCTGGAGACTGGCTAGGCCACTCCAGGACCTTGAAATGCTTCTTACGTTGCCCTGGCTGTGTGTTTTGGGTCGTTCTCATGCTGGAAGACCCAGCCACGACCCATCTTCAATGCTCTTACTGAGGGAAGGGGGTTGTTGGCCAAGATCTCACGATACATGGCCCCATCCATCCTCCCCTCAATACGGTTGCAGTCGTCCAGTCCCCTTTGCAGAAAAGCATCCCCAAAGAATGATGTTTCCACCTCCCTGCTTCACGGTTGGGATGGTATTCTTGGGGTTGTACTCATCCTTCTTCCTCCAAACACAGCGAGTGGAGTTTAGACCAAAAAGCTCTATTTGTCTCAGACCACATGACCTTGTCTCATTCCTCATCCAGATGGTCATTGGCAGACTTCAGATGGGCCTGGATGTGCTGGCTTGAGCAGGGGGACCTTGCGTGTGCGCTGCAGGATTTTAATCCATGATGGCGTAGTGTTACTAATGGTTTTCTTTGAGATTGTGGTCCCAGCTCTCTTCAGGTCATTGACCAGGTCCTGCCGTGTAGTTCTGGGCTGAACCCTCACCTTCCTCATGATCATTGATGCCCCACGGGGTGAGATCTTGCTTGGAGCCCCAGACCGAGTGTGATTGACCATCATCTTGAACTTCTTTCATTTTCTAATAATTGCGCCAACAGTTGTTGCCTTCTCACCAAGCTGCTTGCCTATTGTCCTGTAGCCTATCACAGCCTTGTGCAGGTCTCCAATTTTATCCCTGATGTCCTTACACAGCTCTCTGGTCTTGGCCATTGTGGAGAGGTTGGAGTCTGTTTGATTGAGTGTGTGGACAGGTGTCTTTTATACAGGTAACGAGTTCAAACAGGTGCGGTTAATACAAGTAATGAGTGGAGAACAGGAGGGCTTCTTAAAGAAAAACGAACAGGTCTGTGAGAGCCGGAATTCTTACCGGTTGGTAGGTGATCAAATACTTATGTCATGCAATAAAATGCAAATTAATTACTTAAAAATCGTACAATGTGATTTTCTGGATTTTTGTTTTAGATTCCGTCTCTCACAGTTGAAGTGTACCTATGATAAAAATGATAGACCTCTACATGCTTTGTAAGTAGGAAAACCTACAATATCGTCAGTGTATCAAATACTTGTTCTCCCCACTGTATATGGTTTGGCACCGACTATAACGTTAAAGTGAGTTTTATATTGGATATTCGGTTTCCTCTCGTCAATAGCAATTGAACCAAGCATGACAATGGACAAGTTCATTTTGCATGGCCCTGTGTCAAAGGTGGGCGGATTTGGATCATTTTAGACCATTCCATTGGTCCTTAAAGGAAATGTTCACCCATTTTCAATGTTGTATTGTTTTTGTGCATCTCTGAGTGATGTTCTATCGATTTCCCTGGGTTATTTCGTGCTTGCATGTGTATCTGCGATTTCCCTGCGTTATTTCGTGCTTGCATATGTATCTGAGTTATTGCCGTTCAAGCAGTCAGATCCGTCCGGTATGGGTTAGTACTGTGATAAAGTCGCTCTCAGTAAACTGGAAGATAATAGAAATATGACTTTTAGATTGTGAAAACGTCTTATTTATGTCAGATTTCAATGCTGGCCGATGTGATAACTCGGGAGAATGTATTTTCTCGAATGAGCCATTGATCATATTTTTGCGAATTTTTTTATTTAATGGAGGTTCTATCACATTTTTCCTTTTTGTCTGCCTCTATTCCAGAGTGCATTGCATAGTGCCATTGCCAGATATATTATAGAAAGGAGATAGGAATCTAATGAATGAATGTATAATGCAGCACCCAGCAGACTGTCGACAAATCGTGTTTACGTTATCGTGCTACTCACGCGGTTGCTAAGCTAATCGCCACACAATCCCTTCTCAAAGTCATTAGCTGCGCTCAAATACTCATACTAACCATACTATTTAATATAATAATATATGCCATTTATCAGACGCTTTTATCCAAAGCGACTTACAGTCATGTGTGCATACATTCTACATATGGGTGGTCCCGGGGATCGAACCCACTACCCTGGCGTTACAAGCGCCATGCTCTACCAACTGAGCTACAGAAGGACCATATTTGTGACGTGAATTGAATGTATATTGTATGCTTATTGGTTATAGTGTGGATATAGTTAGTATGTCAAAAGTTCCCGGATGTCGTACTAAATTTGCCAAAATATGAAGTATACAGAGGACACTGTCTGTACTTTAGGGCTCATAATGCAATTCTTCAGGAAATGGGCATGGCTACACATCGTTTTCAGATTTGAAGAAAATTGCGGAAAGTATGCAGCCGAAGTACAACGAGATAGGATACAAATTCATAGCGTTAACTAATTATGACAAATGTTGAGCAATGTAATAACTTTTCAAATAAATTACCTTGTTGGCTGACAATTTGTTAGCTACAATGTCCTTACGAACCACATAGTATATCATATTATTAAAGCAATATGTTAGCTAGCTACCTAATGTTAGTTGGCTACTTATACATAAAACTTGCCAGTATATTGGCCAGTATATTGACCATCTATCTAACTACCCAACGTTTGTTGACTTGATTATAACCATCATTCTTAGCTTAGTTAAATGGTATAGTCGTTGTGCATTCTCAATGGACATTCGGGTGCTTTCGCTCTGGCTATCTACTCCGATTTCAGAGCACTCTCGTCTGAGTGTACCAGAGCGCATAATAATGAATTTACGAGAGCTCAACACCTGTTGAATATGGTCGGTGTAAGTAAACTTTGGCAAAAAAGCATAATTAATTTGTTGCCGGCAGAAGTCAGTCACCAACACTCTGTATGTTTTCATAACCGATTAATCTACATTTTTGGACACAGATTATGGCCGATTACATTGCTCTCCACGAGGAGACTGCGTGGCAGGCTGACCACTTGTTACGCGAGTGCAGAAAGAAGCCGATGTAAGTTGCTAGCTAGCATTAAACTTATCTTATAAAAAAAACAATCAACCATAATCACTAGTTAAACTAGTAATATCATCAGTTATGCGTAGTTATCTAGCTTGTCCTGCGTTGCATATAATCAATGCGGTGCCTGTTAATTTGTCATTGAATCACAGCCTACTTTGCCAAACGGGCGATGATTTAACATAATCACTATTTAATTACACATGGTTGATGATATTACTAGTTTACCTAGCTTGTCCTGCGTTGCATAATCAATGTGGCGCCTGTTAACTTCTTGGATATAGGGGGCGCTATTTTAATTTTTGGATGAAAAAACGTTCCCGTTTTAAACGAGATATTTTGTCACGAAAAGATGCTTGTCTATGCATATAATTGACATCTTTGGAAAGAAAACACTGACGTTTCCAAAACTGCAAAGATATTGTCTGTGAGTGCCACAGAACTGATGTTACAGGCGAAACCCAGATAAAAATCCAATCAGGAAGTGCCGCATTTTTTGAATCCGCCTCATGCCAATGACTCCTTATATGGCTGTGAAGGAGCTAGGAGTCAGCTTACGTTTTCCACGTTTTCCCCAAGGTGTCTACAGCATTGTGATGTCTTTTGAGGCATTTCCATTGGAGAATGCCTGTAAGAGACCATATAGGGCGAGTGGACGCATGGTGTCTCCGGGAGAAAACCTTGCGTAAAATACTGAGGTAGCCATTTTTCCAATCGTTTCTTATGAGAAACCAACTGCCTCAACGGATATATTATCCAATACATATGTTAAAAGCACCTTGAGGATGGATCCTAAACAACGTTTGCCGTGTTTCTGTCGATATTATGGAGCAAATTCTGAAAAAAGTTTGGCGTTATAGTTTAAGTATTTTCGGTCGATTTTCTCAGCCAAGCAGGATGAACAAACGTGACGTTTTTCGCCTACAAAAATATTCATTTTGGAAAAAAGGAACATTTGCCATCTAACTGGGAGTCTCCTGAGTGAAAGCATCTGAAGTTCTTCAAAGGTAAATAATTTAATTTGGTTGCTTTTCTTATTTTTGTGAAAATGTTGCCTGCTGCCAGCACAGCTTAGCATAGCATTATGCCATGCTAAACTTACACAAATGCTTGTCAAGTGTTGGCTGTAACGCATATTTTGAAAATCTAAGATGACAGTGTTGTTAACAAAAGGCTAAGCTTGTGTTTGAATATATTTATTCCATTTCATTTGCGATTTTCATGAATAGGAAACGTTGCGTTATGGTAATGCACTTGAGGCTATGATTAAGCTCCCGGATACGGGATTGCTCGTCGCTAGAGGTTAACTAATCTTGCATTCTGTGCAAGCAGAGTCAGGGTATATGCAGCAGTTTGGGCCGCCTGGCTCGTTGCGAATTGTGTGGAGACCATTTCTTCCTAACAAAGACCCAAATTAATTTGCCAGAATTGTACATAATTATGACATAACATTGAAGGTTGTGCAATGTGACAGCAATATTTAGACTTAGGGATGCCACCCGTTCGATAAAATACGCAACGGTTCCGTATTTCACTGAAAGAATAAACGTTTTGTTTTCGAAATGGTAGTTTCTGGATTTGACCATATTAATGACATAAGGCTCTTATTTGTGTGTGTTAATATATTATAATTAAGTCTATGATTTTAGGGGTGGCAGGTTAGCCAAGTGGTTAGAGCGTTGGACTTGTAACCGAAAGGTTGCAAGTTCGAATCCCCGAGCTGACAAGGTACAAATCTGTCATTCTGCCCCTGAACAGGCAGTTAACCCACTGTTCCTAGGCTGTCATTGAAAATAAGAATTTGTTCTTAACTAGTAAAATAAAGGAAAAATTAAATATATATATTTTTTGATATTTGATAGAGCAGTCTGACTGAGCGGTGGTAGGCAGCAGCAGGCTCGTAAGCATTCATTCAAACAGCACTTTCCTGCATTTGCCAGCAGCTCTTCGCTGTGCTTCAAGCATTGCGCTGTTGGACTTCAAGCCTATCAACTCCCGAGATTAGGCTGGTATAAAGGTATATGAAATACAAATGGTATAGACAGAAATAGTCCTATAATTCCTATAATACCTTCAACCTAAAACTTCTTGACTGGGAATATTGAAGACTCGTGTTAAAAGGAACCACCAGCTTTCATATGTTCTCATGTTCTGAGCAAAGAACTTATATGTTAGCTTTTTTACATGGCAAATATTGCACTTTTACATTCTTCAACACTGTGGTCAAACATTGCACAACCTTCAATGTTATGTCATAATTATGTACAATTCTGGCAAATTTAATTAGGGTCTTTGTTAGGAAGCAATGGTCTTCAAACAGTTTGCAACAAGCCAGGCGGCCCAAACTGCTGCATATACCCTGACTCTGCTTGCACAGAGCGCAAGAGAAGTGACCATTTCTCTAGTTAAAAGAAATTAATGTTAGCAGGCAATATTAACTAAATATGCAGGGTTAAAAAAATATAGAAGTGTGTATTGATTTTAAGAAATGCATTGATGTTTATGGTTAAGTACACATTGTTGCAACGACAGTGCTTTTTCCGCGAATGCACTTGTTAATTAACCTCTTGGGGCTAGGGGACGCTTGCGTCCCACTTGGGAAAAAAACAGGGAAAATGCAGCGCGGCAAATAAAATAAAAATGATATAAAAATCTAACTTTCATTGAATCACACATGTAAGATACTCAATTAAAGCTACACTCGTTGTGAATCCAGCCAACATGTCCGATTTTTAAAAGGCTTTTCGCCGAAAGCATAAGAAGCTATTATCTGATGATAGCACAATGTTGACAAAGAGAGTAGCATATTTCAACCCTGCAGGCGCTACACAAAACGCAGAAATAAATTGGCACTCCAATATGTCCCATAAACATCACATTTGGTCCTTTTGTTCGATTAATTCCGTCCATATATATCCAAATGTCCATTTATTTGAAGCGCGTAGTTCCAGAAAAAAACAGCTTCAAAAAACGCAACGTCACGACAAAATATTTCAAAAGTTGCCTATAAACTTTGCCAAAATATTTCAAACTACTTTTGTAGTGCAACTTGAGGTATCTTTAAACGTTAATAATCAATCAAATTGTAGACTGGGCAATCTGTTTTCAATACAGGAAGAAGAAGAAAACATGCTCCTTTTCACGTCTTGCGCAACTCTCAACAGTGTTACGTAGTTCCTAGATGTCCTTCTTCTTCATTGCACAAATGAATAACCTCAACCAAATTTCAAAGACTGGTGACATCCAGTGGAAGCGGTAGGAACTGAAAACGGGTTCCTAAGAAATATCACTTGCCAATGACAACTCAGGGAACAGACAGAGGTTTTGCCTGCTACATAAATTCTGTTATTCTCACAGACATAGTTCAAACAGTTTTAGAAACTTCAGAGTGTTTTCTATCCAAGCAGGGAGTTGAAATTGGGCACGCTATTTATCCAAAAGTGAAAATGCTGCCCCCTATACCTTAAGAAGTTAAGATTGATTGTTTTCTATAAGATCGGTTTAATGCTAGCTAGCACCTTACCATGGCTCCTTGCTGCACTCGCATAACAGGTACTCGTGGGGTGCAATGTAATAGGCCATAATCAGTGTCCAGAAATACAGATTGTTATGAAAACTTGAAATTGGACCTAATTAATCGGCCATTCCGATTTAATCGGTCAACCTCTAGTATTGTGTGTATGCCATTGACAAAAAATCTAGATGTAATCCTTTTTCAATTCAGGCTGTAACACAACAAAATGTGGGAAAATTAAAGGGGTGTGAACTTACCGACGGGCATTGTAATAATAAAGCAATTCTCAGAGCTTTGAGAACTATGTAATGAAAAGCGGTATACAAATTAAATGTGTTATTATATACATCTAGTCTTTTGTATGATTAGCTAACTCCACACTATCAACGGTGTTTATACTTTTGGCCTAATCTTTAGAAAACATTTGACATGAGGCTTGTGATGATAAGCAGAACACGTTACCTCCCTTTACTAAATAGGAGCATATTTGAGTTCCCTTCCTTGTGTCCCTCATTTCTTTTTACTCACGATCTTATGTGGTTGATTTACTGGTGACAGTAAGCATGTTGATTTTACAGTATGCATGCAAGTCTTAACTGTTATTCAATTATTTGAGGCTTGTCATGCCCAGAAGTTGCCTTACACAGATGCACAATGGACAGTTATGCTGGCCTTGGTGCAGAGCATTCGTACATTTTGGGGGGCAACCCATCTGTCTAGAGAGACTCGTAGGCACCTGTTTATCTAAATCTCAACACGTTCCTAGTGCTAGTAGGCTGGTTAAGTCACAAACATTGGGACCACTTTGTGCTGTCCTCTACAGAGGCCTTCCTGACCACTTGTGATTTAGCTTTCATTCTAGCTTTGGTTCAAAGGGCCAGGGACCAAGTGGAACAGAACACACAGGCCTACATGACATTCCCCAGGCTTCTTTTTTTTACAGGCAAAATTGAAGGGAAAAATGGCGCTGATTTAAAGCGAGTCAACCACTGAGAAGGGGGTGAAGGCTCTTCAAATGGCCCTCAAAGTTTACATAGGATGTACAGTGTAATTTTCACATAGATACAGAATATATCGGGGCGGCAGGTAGCCTAGTGGCTAGAGCGTTGGACTAGTAATCTGCATGTTGCAAGATCAAATCCCCGAGCTGACAAGGTAACTAACTATCTGACGTTCTGCCCCTGAACAAGGCAGTTAACCCACTGTTCCTCGGCCGTCATTGAAAATAAGAATTAGTTCTTAACCTGTTACCTACTTTCGAACATTCTGTTAAAAATCGCGCAACATTTCAGCGCCCTGCTGCTCATGCCAGGAATATAGTATATGCATATGATTGGTATGTGTGGATAGAAAACACTCAGACGTTTATAAAACTGGTTAAATCACGGCTGTGACTATAACAGAACGTGCGTTTCATCGAAAAGCGCAGGAAAATATGATCACTGAAAATTGGAAAATATATCAATGCGCCACTTGCATGAATTGTCTATGGGAAAGCAAATTACCTGGAGCCGAGATTGCAATTCCTACAGCTTCCACACGATGTCAACAGTCTTGTAATTTGCCTAGGCTTTGTTTCTTGGTCAAACGAAGAGACAGCCGATTTCTTCAGGTCTCGGACCGGATATTTTGGTTGAGATTTACCCGGACATTATTTCCAGACGTACCCCTATAGAATATACATCGCCTCGTGATCAATTTGATCGCTTATTAACGTGTACTAATACCTAAAGTTGCATTACAAAAGTATTTCGAAGTGTTTTGTGAAAGTTTATCGTCAACTTTTTTAATTAAAAAAAAAATGACGTTACGTTATAAGACGCTATTTTTTCCCCCCGTTTATCACACAGTCTTCATAGATCGATATCTAGGCTATATATGGACCGATTTAATCGAGAAAAAAAAGACCCAATAGTGATTATGGGAAGATGGTCAAAGGTAATGAATGTTTTATATTTTATTTGTGAGGTTTGTGTAGCGCCGACTATGCTAATTATTTTGTTTACGTCCCCTGCGGGTCTTTTGGGGTGTAAATGCTATCAGATAATAGCTTCTCATGCTTTCGCCGAAAAGCATTTTAAAAATCTGACTTGTTACCTGGATTCACAACGAGTGTAGCTTTAATTCAATACCCTGCATGTGTATTTTAATGAACGTTTGAGTTTTAACTAGTACTATTAGCATTTAGCGTAGCGCATTTGCATTTCCAGATGTCTAGATGGGACGCCTGCGTGTCAGGTAGGAAGGAGCAAGAGGTTAACTGACTTGCCTAGTTAAATAAAGGTAAAATAAAAATACAACGATCCCTCATGCTAATAGACACTAGAGGTCGACCGATTAATCGGAATGACCATAACAATCGGAAATCACTATTTTTGGACACAGATTTTTTTTTTTTTTACAACTTTATTTCATCTTTATTTAACTAGGCAAGTCAGTTAAGAACACATTCTTATTTTCAATGACGGCCTAGTAACGGTCGGTTAACTGCCTTGTTCAGGGGCAGAACGACAGATTTTCACCATGTCACCTCGGGGGATCCAATCTTGCAACCTTACAGTTAACTAGGTCCAACGCAATAACCACCTGCCTCTCTGTCGTGGCACTCCACAAGGAGACTGCCTGTTACGCGAATGAAGTAAGCCAAGGTAAGTTGCTAGCTAGCATTAAACTTATCTTATAAAAAAATAATCATCACTAGTTAACTACACATGGTTGATGATATTATCTAGCGTGTCCTGCATTGCGTATAATCTGGCTGAGCATACAAGTGTCTAAGTATCTGACTGAGTGTTGGTAGGCAGAAGCAGGCGCGTAAACATTCATTCAAACAGCACTTTCGTGCGTTTTGCCAGCAGCTCTTCGTTGTGCGTCAAGCATTGTGCTGTTTTTGACTTCAAGCCTATCAACTCCCGCGATGAGGCTGGTGTAACCGAAGTGGCTACCTAGTTAGCGCGCGCTATTGGCGTTTCAAACGTCACTTGCACTGAGCCTTGGTGGTTGTTTCCCTTGCTCTGCATGGGTAACGCTGCTTCGAGGGTGGCTTTTGTCGTTGTGTTCCTGGTTCGAGCCCAACCTATACTGTTACACTGGCAATACTAAAGTGCCTATAAGAACATCCAATAGTCAGAGGTATATGAAATACAAATAGTATAGAGGGAAATAGTCCTATAATTCCTATAATAACTACAACCTAAAACTTCTTACCTGGGAATATTGAAGACTCATGTTATAAGGAACCACCAGCTTTTATATGTTCTCATGTTCTGAGCAAGGAACTTAAACGTTAGATTTCTTACATTGCACACTTTTACTTTCTTCTCCAACACTTTGTTTTTGCATTATTTAAACCAAATTGAACATGTTTAATTATTTATTTGAGCCTAAATTGAATTTATTGATGTATTATATTTAGTTAAAACAAGATTTCATTCAGTATGGTTGTAATTGTCATTATTACAAATATATATATTTTTAAATCGGACGATTAATCGGTACCGGCTTATTTGGTCCTCCAATAATCGGTATCGGCGTTGAAAAATCATAATCGGTTGACCTCTAATACACACTCACTCACTCGTTGTGTGAGGCTGGAAGTAGTAGTAGCCTAGTTGAACTCATGCAGGGTGTAAATAATGAGTGTACGTGGTCTCCTCTAGTACGGGCAGTCTCTAGTGTCAGATTGATATGTGTTTCTCTTTCCGTATACAGGGGAGCATCCTTTTAACCACCTGATTGACACGCTGAAAGATGGCGACCGGAAGTATTTCAATCCACAGAAGCTGAATGATGCAAGATACGGTGAGTGTGGATTTGTCAGCTCCTGTGTTGAACAACAATAGGCTAAGGCTTGCACTTATGCGTCAAAAGACCAAACCAGAGTCTAATTATTTCTCAAAATGCAGCTTTTGTCATTATAGGGCCATGAGTTGAACTGTGGTCAACCAATAGAATGTAAATAAATGCCACATGCATGCCCAAAGTTATTTTTTGATAATGGTCTCTCATTCCTTTCCTTTCCATAGACAAGCTGCCTCTATCCATCCGTGTCCTCTTGGAGGCGGCCATACGCAAATGCGACGGCTTCTATGTGAAAGAAGAGGACGTCCACAACATCCTAGACTGGAGCGAGCAGCAGAATGTGGCAGAGGTGCCATTCCCTCCTGCCCGGGTCCTGCTGCAAGACTTCACGTGAGTGTCTTTTCCTACCTCCCCAACCTTGGATTATCCAGGTTAATCTCTTTGATATACAATATTTTTCGCAAGAGAAACCTAGTCCAAGATACCAGCAGTGTCCCTGTGTCATAGCATACTCCCTGTCTATCCCTCCAAAGAAATGTAGAGTTGCAGCCATCCCTAGACCTTTTTGTTGGCTTCCTTTTTGTAGCGCCTGTAGGTGAAGTATATGGAGTCTCTAATATTTTGTAGTTCAGAGCTCACCACCGGTATCCTCAGTGTATTCATCTTGGGCAGTTGATCAAGGACACACAGTCTTGCTTGTTGTCTTAGGAATGAACAGTATTTTTCTGAAGAGACCTTGCTTAAGGTTATAGCAACATTGCAGCACTATCTGGTTACATGATCGAATCAAGATCTTGAGTACAATTAGTTAAACTAGCCTATTGCAAAGACTGTTCCACTAATTTCTATGGTTCCACCTCCTTAAAATCCCAATAGGCCTACATGTATTAAATCCTAGTGCGATCACCAATACTGCATCTCAGTGCTGTCGGTCACCAGTGTTGGTTTCCCTGTGTGTTATTGTTTGTTTTGTGGAGTAGTATGGTGGATCTGATTGTTGTTCCTTCTACACAGGGGCATCCCTGCCATGGTGGACCTGGCTGCCATGAGGGATGCAGTGACCAAACACGGAGTGGACCCCGGGCTGATCAACCCTGTGTGCCCCACAGACCTCATTGTTGACCACTCGCTACAGATCGACCTCAACAAATGGTGGGCTTAAAGGGACTGTTTGCGTAAAGTTGCATATTTTACCTTACGATAGCTGGGAAACCCTCCTGAGGTTGATGGCTTCTTTATCTGAGTTGGATATCGTGATACTGTGCTATTTCTGAAATTAACCTTAGCTGTTTCTTAATTATCCTCAGAAATTATCCTGCTCTTTCTGAAATTATCCACCCTTTCTCTGCAGTGCCATACAGAACGCCCCCAACCCTGGTGGAGGGGATAGCCAGAGCCAGGGGCCTCCGTCTCGCCCCTCCCCCGCCAGACCAACAACCAGAAGGGGGTCCCAGTGTGGAGGCGAGAGAGGCAGCTGCAGCAAAGGGGGCTGCAGTGACACCCCCGCCACCCCGGGAAAACCTGCCACTGCTGTCCAGCAGATTGAGAATACCCCTCTCCTATGCCCCTTCCATCTACAACCCGTCTCTGAGTAAGACACTATACATATTCATGAATTGCACGTTGCATCAAGCCATTGTTAGGAATATTCTCTTGAAGACTGGGGTGTATTCATTACGCCCTGTTGCAAAATATTTATTCTGTTGCAAAACCGTTTACTTCAAACGCTACTGAGATTTGTTTTGTTGTTAAAAGGAAGGTTTAGTTCAGTTGCGTCTCAAAAAAAAAAAAGTGGCTGGAAGGAAGGAACCCAGTGGACTTCACTCCACTTTAGAGCATGGAAGTATCGATCATTTATAGATTTGAAGTGAATTACAACTTCACATTGAAGTGTTTGGAGTAAACAGTTTGCTGCAGAACGTTTTGCAACAGAATTAGCGTAATAAATAAAGACAATGAATACATCCCTGAATACTGACTGAACGTTCTACTTAATGCTAATCAATTGGTGCATATGAAGATGTCATCAAAAGTGCATTATAGTGCCTTGGAGATTACTTGTATGAAGGAGACAATTGGTAGGAATAACTTTTGTCATCATTGTGATGTCAGATTGACTTTAGATGCAGTTTAACATTGGCTAGCTAGCTAAGATTGAGGGGAGAGGATTGGAGCTAGCTAACGTTAGCATTGCTAGGGATTTTTGACAAACTTTGATGGCTAATGGCAATATGACCATGTCTAAAGTAAAATTGTCGACAACATACTGATGGCAAAGTTGTTTCCTACTAATTATTTGTCATTGTTTTGTTGAATATTTGTTATTTTTAAATACCCCGTGAGTGGGATCATTTTTGTCAACATCCGCTGAATTGCAGAGCGCCAAATTCAAATTAAATTACTAAAAATATTAAATTTTCATGAAATCACAAGTGCAATATAGCAAAACAGAGCATAGCTTGTTAATCCACCTGGCGTGTGCTTTCAAAAAAGCTTTTCGGCGAAAGCTATCCAAGCGTTTATGTTAGGACATCTCTCTCAACAGACAAAACATTACAAACAGCTAGCAGCAAAGTAGATTGGTCAGAAAAGCGATAAAATTAATCGCTTACCTTTGATGATCTTCGGGTGTTTGCACTCACGAGACTCCCAGTTACACAATGTTCCATAAAGATTCTTTTTATATCCAAAATACTTCCATTTGTTTGGCGCGTTATGTTCAGAAATCCACAGGCTCGAGCGGTCACGACGGGGCAGTATCTGTAAATTTGTAGAAACATGTCAAACGTTTTTAATAAATAATCGATAACATTTCAGCCGGACCGTAGCTTTTTCAATAGGAGTGAAAGAGAAAATGTCTGCTCACGCATGCAAAACTCTGCTGGCACCCAGCCATCCAATGACGCGATGTGATCTTTCTCGCTAATTTTTCAGAATAAAAGCCTGAAACTATGTCTAAAGACTGTTCACACCATGTGGAAGCCATAGGAAAAGGAATCTGGTTGATATCCCTTTAAATGGAGGGAAGGCATGCAATGGAACAGAGGTTTCAGGAAAAACAGCACTTTCTGGTTGGATTTTCCTCAGGTTTTCGCCTGCAATATCAGTTCTGTTATACTCAGACAGTATTTTGACAGTTTTGGAAACTTTAGAGTGTTTTCTATCCTAATCTGACAATTATATGCATATTCTGGGCCTGAGAAATAGGCAGTTTCATTTGGGTATGTTTTTCATCCAAACACCAAAATACTGCCCCCTACACTCAAGAGGTTAATAGATAAAGCAGATTGCGTTCTTCATTTCGCTTGTTGCATTATTTTTTAATTATGAAGCCATTCCCCCAAAGCAGCTGATTTAGTCACATGGCGTTTATTTGTGAAGAGCACACAGAGCAAGCGGACGCTTTCGTGACGTGACTATCCACTGTTGTGCAGGTGATTAAGTTGCACTTAAAATTCACTACTACTGTTTTCTAGCTAAATATATTATAGGTATAAGTTTAACTATCTAAGATGTGCCAAATAAATTATCTCCAGCTCAGAGCTCCAACTATACTATGCAAGTGGCTAGCTTGCAAGATCAAGCTTCTTGATGACCAATATGCAGAAACAGTTTGTGATATATTGAAAACATAAAATTTTCTATCTACACAGCATGTGCAACAATAGTAATCATATTACTTGTATTTTTTTTTAAACGATCAATTTATAAACTGCACGTGAACCAAAAACCCAGTTGAAACTACCACAACTTTTTTTATTTAAATGTTTTTGTTTTTTTATAAATATGCGGGAGACAGAGCGCATTCTGGAGAGAGCCTATACAAAACAGAAAGGCAAACAATTCACACAATGAAACTATGAATACACACAAATTAACGGGAGACTGAGAGTGCATTCTGGAGAGAGACTTGGTTACTAGTGCATCTTCGTCACACACCCCAGTTCCCTTCTTTTTGTGCCGACATTTTACATTTGAGATGTAATTTCTGAAAATACTAAGCTTGTAGTGTAGACCACGACTAAATTATTTTAGCTAGGCCTACAACAGAAAATGCATGTGAAACGTTAACTTTCACTGCCTGCTAGACAAGTCAAAACAATTCTGCTGGCTTGCGCAGCAATTGAGCTGCATTATTTTATCTTTCGGATCCATGTGGGATACAGACCCGACCCAATTTGACTTCGATTCTCCCTCATTTCTGACATATTTTGGGTCGGTGGGGACAGGGACTACTGGGTCAAGTCGTTCTGGAGTTTCACACATCCAATTCCATTCGGATCTCAATTACGGAATCTGAGAAGGCCTCTAATTCGGGAATGCAGGTCCTGGCTCCTACGTATTGGGTGGATTTATAGTGTAGCAAAGCCTACTCGGTACCCTGTATAGGAGAGAGGAAAGGTGCACATTGTCCTTGTCATTGTTTTCTGCAGACCTGAAACAGCTCTGAAAAACCAGGAGTTGGAGCTGATCCGAAACAAAGAACGGCTGCAGTTCTTTAAGGTAACTTTCTGTCTCTCTCTCGTTTCCGTCAAAGTAAATTCAATGTAAACAAGATACTTAGTTACAGAGACTCTGCAGCAGCTATTTTGAACTAAGACCAGCACACATTGTAACACGTCTGCAACTTATTTAGTCCCATATAGCGCACCAGTCTAACCTTTTTCTTACGTATTTTTCCTTTTCCCCTGAAGTGGTGCTCCAAAGCGTTTAAGAACGTGAACGTGGTGCCCCCGGATGTGGGTGCAGTACACCAGCTAAACCTGGAGTACCTGTCTCAGGTGGTGCAGGAGAGCCAGGGCTTCATCTACCCAGACAGCGTGGTGGGCACAGACTCTCACACCACCATGATCAACGGTCTGGGCATCCTCGGCTGGGGTAAAGAACAACAATTTAAAATTCTATCAATGTCCACACAGCTGCCAATACTGGCTGAAATCATTGGAATTTAAAAAAAGTTATTCATATGACTACAGTGCCCTGAAGGAGGGACATTTCGCAAGTGCTCAACCTCACAATAGCTGTGTGTTACACAGAGTATACGGACTGAAGTACCCATTAACCCCAATAAATACTAGATTAGCATCAAACATAAAAACATCAAAGAGAATAGATAAAAGAAAGGACTAAGAATTATGCTGAAACCACATTCATCGGGTCATAGGTTAATATCCAATGCTTTGGTGATGTTACAAAAACAAAAAGTTACAATGCTTTGGTGATGAAAGAAGATCGACGTGTGAATTATCCAATAGCTCTATAGCTTTAAGATGGTTTCCTGTCTCTTTCCCGCTCTCTGTCTCAGGTGTGGGAGGGATCGAGTCGGAGGCAGTGATGCTGGGCCAGCCCATCTCTCTGACCCTTCCCCAGGTGGTTGGCTGCAGGCTAGTAGGCTCCGTCAACATCCTGGCCACGTCCATCGATATTGTTCTGGGGATCACCAAGGTAGGCTACATCTAAGAAATTAAACATACTGGTACACATCTGAGGGTAGCTCAGAAATGTTGAAACCATATTCAAAAGAAGCTTCCATACACAGCACTTGCAAAGTATCACTTTTTACTGATTGCTAGCGTTTAACTTCTCTGGGATATGTGGGACGCTCGCCAACAGCCAGTGAAATTGCACACCATGCGATTGTTAGGTCAGCGCCTAGCCACAGAAAACCATACAGCCATTTTCCAAAGAAGGAGAGGTGTCACAAAAGACAAAAATAGCGGTAAAATGAATCACTAACCTTTGATGAGCTTCACCGGATGGCACTCCCAGGACTCCATGTTAGACAATAAATGTGTGTTTTGTTCGATAAAGTTTAATCTTTATGTCCAAAAACCTCATTTGAAATTGGTGCGTTATGTTCAGAAATGCATTGTCTCAAACAAACATCCGGTGAAAGTGCAGAGAGCCACATCAAATTACAGAAATACTCATCATAAACATTGATCTAAGATACAAGTGTTATACATACGATTATAGATAAACTTCTCCTTAATGCAACCGCTGTGTCAGATTTAAAAAAAACGTTACGGTAAAAGCACACCATGCAATTATGCTAGGTCAGTGCCTAGTCACAGAAAAACCTACAGCCATTTTTCAACCAAGGAGAGGTGTCACAAAACTCAGAAATAGCATTATAAATATTCACTTACCTTTGATGATCTTAATCGTAATGCATTCCCAGGAATCCCAGTTCCACAATAAATGTTTGTTTTGATCGATAAAGTTCATCATTTATGTCCAAATACCTCCTTTTTGTTTGTGTTTAGTTCACAAATCCAAACTCACTAGGCGCAGGCACTTAGTCCAGACAAAGTCAAAACAGTTCCATTACAGTTCGTAGAAACATGTCAAACGATGTATATAAACAATCTTTAGGATGTTTTTATCATAAATCTTCAATAATATTCCAACCGGACAATTCCTTTGTCTTTAGAAATGAAAGGGAACGCAGCTCGCTCTCACGGCCACGCGCGACTTAGCTCATGATATTCTGCCAAACCCCTCATTGAAACGGCTCTTATTCGCTCCCACTTCATAGTGGACGCCTAAAACAAGGTTCTAAAGACTGTTGACATCTAGTGGAAGCCTTAGGAAGTGCAATATGACCCCATAGACACTATATTGGATAGGCAATGACTTGAAAAACTACAAACCTCAGATTTCCCACTTCCTGGTTGGATTTTTTTCTCAGGTTTTTGCCTGCCATATGGGTTCTGTTGTACACAGACATCATTCAAACAGTTTTAGAAACTTCAGTGTTTTCTATCCAAATCTATTAATTATATGCATATTCTAGTTTCTGGGCCTGAGTAGCAGGCAGTTTACTCTGGACACCTTATTCATCCAAGCTACTCAATACTTCCCCCCCAGTCCCAAAGAAGTTAAGCTATATGTCGTTGAACCTCCTTTAGGTCTTTTTAATTTCCTTTGTATTATCTATATTGTCATTGTAAAGTACATGATGGAGATGTTTTAAATGCTCTGCCAAGCTTGATTCAATGTGTTCTCCATCTCAGCACCTTCGTCAGGCGGGCATAGCTGGGAAGTTTGTGGAGTTTTTTGGTCCCGGCATGTCCCAGCTGTCTGTCCCAGACAGGACCACCATCGCCAACATGTGTCCCGAATACAATGCCACCGTCAGCTTCTTCCCTGTCGACCATGTCACACTCAAACACTTGAAGCAAACAAGTAAGACAGGAAGCTGTCACTAGCCTGTTTCCAGGTCTGTTTGTGCTGTCTTGCCAACATCTGGTCATTAGTGTAACAATTACCATAGGAGATGGTAAGACAGCACATGCTGTGAAAATTGACCACAAGAATTGGCAAGAGCTGGGACCAGGCTAGATTGTCACTTCTGAGGCTGGGATGTATGTCCGGTGTTATTTTGAGATTTATGTGCATGCTATTTAGAACATGCTGTTATAAAGAAAAATGTTATTGCAACCTCTTTGCAATAAGGAATTGAGACCAAAAGCTCATGAGAAGTTTAAAGTGAGTGCATACATTTGGTATATATATATATATATATATAATCTTCCCTCCTTTTGGTCACCACCTTGTAGGTGTCACCTCCCCAGCCATACATTTTATGACCCCAATGAGTTTCCTTTATCTCCCCTTTTGGAATTTCCTTTATCTCCCCTTTTGGAATTTCCTTTGTCCTCTCTTTGTTTAGCTATATGTCAGAATCACAACCTGTCATTGTCCTGGGCCTGACCATGCTTTCTGATCCTAGGCAATTTCCTCTTATCAGATTAGGTCAACCTTTACAAATTAGCATACACAGAGTTTCATGGCCTAAACTCCATTTAATACTCACAGTAATCATTCACGAAACAGGATACAAACAAACTACAGTTTAACTTGAAACATGTTACATTTTAACAGAATCCATCAATGCTAAGAGAAGCTGTATTAATTGTTTTTTGCTCAGCAATGTTAATGTTAACAAACCCAAATTCGGTCAACAGACTACTTTCTTGGTTTCCATAAGGTGGGGTAAATTTGGCATTTGGGTGAATTATCTGGCATGTAATGTTAAAACTTGATGTTTTCCTTTGCTCTCAGACTTTACTGAGGAGAAACTTGAATTATTGGAGGCTTATCTGAAGGCTGTGAAACTATTCAGGAGCTACGAGGACTCGTCAGAAGACCCACAATATTCTGAGGTATTCTTTTAGTCTTTTCAGATATTTGTGTCCAATAAGTAGAGGAAGCTATGGCGGAATATTGGTCCATATTACGAAGTGCATCGTTTTTCTGTTTCACAATCAGAGGTACAGTTATGTTTCCCTGTTTTCTCTAAAGGTGATTGAGATCAACCTGAGCTCCATGGTGCCCCATGTGAGTGGGCCAAAAAGGCCCCAGGACAGGGTGGCTGTCAGCAGCATGAAGGAGGACTTCCAGAGCTGTCTCAACGAGAAGGTAACATATCAGTCAGACACCTTAGGTCAACAAAGTAGAGAACTAATACTAATACTTGAGATCATCACACAATTGGCCTATTCATATTTTAGTTTGCATAGCAACAGAAAAGTAAAACTGCCCATTGAGGGGAAATGTCCTACATATGGCTTTTTGTTGGTTCATCTCAAACAAATCAATCATGTGACCCTTGTTCACTACAACTTTATATGACTGATAAATACTTTTGTTAGAATGACCAGTTTTTTTCTGTTACGTAGAAAGGGGTGAGAACCCTGCCACATCTTCTGGCTGTAAAATATTGAAAGTATGGATTAGTTAATTAAATTGTGTTTCTCTTTCCAGGTGGGTTTCAAAGGGTTCCATATCTCCAAGGAGAAGCAGGAGAGCCTGGTGCCTTTCCTCCACGGCGGTCAGGAGTACGAGTTGGCCCACGGCTCTGTGGTCATCGCAGCCGTCATCAGCTGCACCAACAACTGCAACCCCTCCGTCATGTTGACCGCAGGTGAGAGACACTGGAGGAACACTGTACTATATTCTCAGGTTTTCCTGAAATCCCAATTGGACTGTCAGGAATTTTGCCAATGCAACTGGTATTGCCTTTTGATTGACAGGTTTGCTGGCCAAGAAAGTGGTGGAGGCGGGCCTTATCGTCAAGCCTTACATCCGCACCAGCCTGGCTCCTGGCAGTGGCATGGTCACCCACTACCTCAACACCAGTGGAGTACTGCCTTACCTCAGCCAGCTAGGGTGAGGACACGCACGTCACAGACAGGATCTGAACCCAGGTCTCCTACGGGAGAAACCAATGTCTTGACCGTTAGACCGTTAGACCAAGGGCTGACACAGGTTTTAAAGTCACAGGCAGGGCTACCTCATCACGAGACCATGAGCAACTATGTACCCGACTCATGTCCGACACACACCCACATCACTTGATTATGCATAATTGGCAGGAGTAGAATATTAGATAATTGTTCCTCATATCTGACTCAGGTTTGAAGTGATAGGCTATGGATGTGCCACCTGCGTTGGAAACACTGCACCTTTACCGGAGACCGTCTCTGAAGCTATCAAAGAGGTACTTGAACAAACTCTGTCTTAACTTGGTTACTATTCACTGGAGAGCTGGGAATGAATAAGACTGTATTCCAGAATGAAGTATTTAGGAGATATTATCCATTCCAGTGTTAATTTGATCCTTGAAAAAAATAAAATACACTTGGCTGCCTCCTAACGCACTCTGCCATCAAATATTTTGACCAAATGGGTGACTAGAGAGAGTGACGGAGAGGTTTTATAGGAAGGTCTAACTTTCCCCATGCGCCTGCTGTAGGGGGACTTGGTGGCCTGCGGAGTGCTATCTGGGAACAGACACTTTGAGGGACGCCTATGTGACTGTGTCAGGGCCAACTATCTGGCCTCTCCACCCCTAGTAGTGGCGTACGCCATTGCCGGCACCGTCAGCATCAACTTCGAGAAAGAGCCTCTGGGTAAGTGAACAACATCACGTTTCAAACCTCAAAAACACATTTTGAGGTTTGTTTGACACTTTATTGTAATAATCTGTCTCCTGTCTTCTACACTTTTTGATACCATTGATGAACTACCGTTCACTTGCTGTGATGGTCCAAAAACGTTATCAGGGGGGGTCAATTTGTTCCCCCTGGGGGAGACCCCAATGGAAGGTTAAAAACATAACGTGTTAGCATGTTTGTTATAACCCTTGTCCCTCTGGTGTAGGTGTGACCTCTGAGGGGAAGGAGGTGTACCTGCGGGATGTGTGGCCCACCAGGGAGGAGGTGCAGCAGATAGAGCAGGACAAGGTCATCTCTTCCATCTTCACAGAGCTCCGTGCCAGAAGGGAGGTGAGGGGTACTTTTTGTTTAGGGTTGGCTCCCTCTCTTGAGTCATTTTTTTCCTCAACCTATTCAAGTTTCATTACAGTGCAGTCATTACGGTGTGCTGTTTGTCACTCTGTTACAGAAAGGGAACACGTTTTGGAATAACCTTGAATGTCCAGAGTCTGTGGTTTTCCCATGGGATCCCAAATCCACATATATCCGCTCTCCTTCCTTCTTCAACAAACTTGTGAGTCTTATTTTTTGTGTGGAAAATTACAAAGTACAACAATAATAAACACTTTTAAGAGAGATAATTTAAGAAACTCAGAAGTAGATATATTTAATATATTCAAAGCGTAATGGATCATTTGTGAAACATATTAGCATCAGGTTAAGCTGAATTCACATTTCAGAACTACTCTGGGCCCTGGTTCTATATGACCTCTCCCCTCTCTCCCAGTGTAAAGAGGTCCAGCCGCCCCAGTCTATAGAGAACGCCCATGCCCTACTGTTCCTGGGAGACAAGGTGACCACCGACCACATCTCCCCTGCCGGGAGCATCGCCAGGGTCAGTGCTGCTGCCAAGTACCTGCTGAGCAAACGGTGAGCATCCTATAATTTATGTACGCAGACTGCTGCAGCAGGGGCTGGGTTGTTCAAATTCTTCACCTCCATGTAATTTATTTATTTATGTCGTATGCAAAGTGCTACTTTAGCATTTTACCAGGGTCAGGAGCAAATGTTTTGGTAAACTCTCAGTGGAACTCAGGAGGAAAGCAGTTTGACCTTTAAACTCTGGATTTCTCACTCTCAGCCTTACACCACGAGAGTTCAATTCGTACGGCGCCCGGAGGGGAAACGACGCGGTGATGACCCGAGGGACATTTGCCAGCATCAAACTCCAGAACCGGTTAATCGGCAAACCGGGCCCCAAGACCGTGCACATTCCATCAGGCCAGACTGTAAGTGAGAGAGCGGGTCAAGTCTAGAAACGGTGCACTTGAACTGTGCTCTTCATTCAGCTCTGTACGGAAGGGAATAAGTATCTCCCTATTGCTCATGATTTGATAACCCAAGCAAACGCTTGGATAACCCAAGCAAACGTAAAATACCTTATTACAAATAACATGAGATTCATCTTTGCAGTAAATGGAGAGTGGATAATATACATGATTTCGGCCAAGTTGTTTAACAGTGTGTTTTTGTGCTGTTAGCTGGACGTGTTTGAGGCAGTAGAGCGCTATCAGAGAGACGGGATTCCCCTCATCATCCTGGCAGGGAAGCAGTACGGCTCAGGAAACTCTCGGGACTGGGCGGCCAAAGGACCCTACCTACTGGTAAAGGCTACATTCCACACCCAAGAGCCTCAAGCACTGGTCACATGCCAATAAAACTGGCTTCTGGGTGGAGCTTGTTCTTTAACACTTTTTTAAACACTCTTTAACACTTGAAGTGTTGCAAGATTGTTGTATATATAAAGATTTTTTTTAAATAACTAGATGCAGTACAACCAAGGTGAGGGCGTTTGACGGGATGTTGGCTGCAGATCTGGTTCTGTACTGTGGCTGGCAACATGTGCTCTTAAAGGATGGCCCCCTATCTCTTAAAGGCCCTGGGACGACAACCTAACTTGGGATGAGGGAAGGTTTTAGCAGGTGGAATATTGGAAGAATCTTTAGAGGTTTACTTAGTCGCAGCTACAGTATGCCTAATGGCATATCATGGCACAGCTACACTACATGACCAAAAGTGGATACCTGCTCGTCTAACATCTTATTCCAAAATCATGGGCATTAATATGGAGTTGACCTCCTCTTTGCTGCTATAACAGCCTCTACTCTTCTGGGAAGGCTTTCCACTAGATGTTGGAACATTGCTGTGGGGACTTGCTTTCATTCAGCCACGAGCATTAGTGAGTTTGAGCTCAAATGTTTGGCGATTAGGCCCGGCTCGCAGTCGGCATGCCAATTTATTCCAAAAGTGTTCCGTGGGGTTGAGTTCAGGGGTCTGTTTAGGCCAGTCAAGTTCTTTCACACCGATCTCAACAAGCCTTTTCTGAATGTAGCTCACTTTGTGCACGTGGGCATTGTTGTCTAGTGGTTAGAATGTTGGGCCAGTAACTGAAAGGTTGCTGGATCGAATCCCCAAACTGACAAGTTAAAAATCTGTCGTTCTGCCCCCGCGTTAAGCAGTTAACCCACTGTTCCCCGGGCGCCGAAGATGTCGATTATGACAGCCCCCCGCACCGCTCTGATTCAGAAAGGTTGGGTTAAATGCAAAAGACTAATTTCAGTTGAATGCATTTAGTTATACAATTGACTGGGTATCCCCCTTTCCCTTCCCTTTCCCATTGTCATGCAAAAACAGGAAAGAGCGGTCCCTAAACTGTTGCCACGAGGTTGGAAGCAGATAATCGTCTAGAATGTCATTGCATGCTGTAGCGTTAAGATATCCCTTCACTGGAACTAAGGGTCTTAGCCCAAACCGTAAAAACAGCCCCAGACCATTTTTTTCTTCTCCAACAAACGTTACAGTTCGTATGTACACAATGAAATTCTAAATAAGTCAAATATTCCTTGGGAAATTTCATTCAATTGTATATGTGCCTTTTTTCTCCATGGGATACAGATCCCATTGGTCTCTTATTCTGTGTGTTCTGTGGTTGGCAGGGTGTGCGAGCTGTCATAGCAGAAAGCTTTGAGAAGATGCACAAGAACCACCTGGTGGGCATGGGCATTGTGCCCCTCCAGTTCTTGCCAGGCCAGAGTGCCGATTCGCTAGAGCTCTGCGGGAAGGAGAAGTTCACTATCACTCTACCAGAGGACCTGTCCCCAAAGCAAATGCTGACTGTCAAAGTATGGCATCCAATCAAATGTTACCTTTTTATAACTCAAATTTCCCATCCCCAGTTAAAATGTCTCACAACTATCTTTGTCCGTGGCATTGTCTCTTCATTGACCTACATTTTTCCCTTTTTTCTCTCTAGACTAGCTCTGGAAAGACTTTCAGTGTGACGACTCTGTTTGACAACGAGATGGATGTGGCCTTTTACCGGCATGGCGGGCTGCTGCGATACGTGGCTCGGACCATGCTCTAGACTAGATAATTTTATCTTAACTCCGCTTTAACCCCAAGGACTGATTTTCTTTCTGTGCTTATATATCGGGTTAGTCATGCTCCAACCATCTAGCTGAATGTGTGGAAATGGGCGTACTAAACTAGCTTGCTCAAGTAGGGAAGACACAAGCTAATTCACAGAGATTATGTACCCTCCCCTGCCCACAGACAAATGCCTCCCAGGTCTAAACCGAACCTGTGCTGTTTTGAACTGCTTGTGACCAGTCCAGTCTGCTCCACTTCAGACTAGCTCAGACCAGCCCAACAGCTCAGTCCTCTTTGACGATATCAATCTGCTTCAGCATTTAGACCAACACAATCCACTTTAGAACAGGTTGATATTAAACGGCTGAGCATGCCCCATTCAGAACAACTAGCTCCAGCAGGGTGCCTGTTCTATACGGTGGAACATTCCGAAAGTTGCAGTGTAGAAGCCCAATGTAAAGAATTGGGCATAACCTGATAAAGTCATTGATTTTTATCTGTCTCAGTCGGAAAGTTTCATCTCGTTTGAACAGATATCTGCACTTTTTATCAGCGCTTGAGCTTCCTAACCACATCAGTCAAGTTCAATTCTGAAACCAGATCGATCTGCTTTAGCCGACCAGATGAGACCTTGTGCCCAATTGCAACCCAACTCTTTCTCTCTACTCCTTTGATGTGTATGTAGATCTGGACAGATTGGATTGCTGTAAGCAACAGGGAGAATATTCTACTTTGCCTACATAATGTAATCTTTTAAGATTTTGATTTGGAATCGTGCACCAGTCTCGGCTGTGCATATCTCCTGCAGACTCGTCCATCCTTTACAACAGAGTATTTCCAGGGATGTCCTCTTTTGCACTTATGGTCAGAATGTGGAGGAAACAGTTGTTATTTGCTCTCCATGTCTGCACAGCTTCATTGTCTACTGGTTGAACTGATTATCTGACAACGGGGTTAGTTTCCACACCCAAATACTATCGATTTCACTGGTGCTGAGGCAGAGGTGTCCAAATGTCCTTCGCTTTGGTGCTTCTAATGACAATTTGCGAGGTCCTCTGTAAGACGCATACAATCTAGAACTTTGTATCTCTATATATGGCTCTGATAGTCTAGTTTGATCTACAATATCTCATTACATGTTGCTT
Organism: Oncorhynchus keta; assembly: GCF_023373465.1. Taxonomy (NCBI): domain Eukaryota; kingdom Metazoa; phylum Chordata; class Actinopteri; order Salmoniformes; family Salmonidae; genus Oncorhynchus; species Oncorhynchus keta. The sequence continues at coordinate 7,557,831 of NC_068437.1, forward strand.
GTCAGGTACCGGTATTTAAGGTTTACAAAGTAGTGGGCAACCATTGTTCGTGTGTTGGTATTAACACTGTGGTTGGACATTTTGCATGTTAAGGCTGTCTGTGTGACAATGTTGCCTCAGTTGGCTTACTCAGATAATGGCACTATATGAAACTTTATTCATACAATATAATTGAAACTTCTGGAATGTGGATTTGAACATTAGCTTTTAAACAAATACTTTAGTGGTCATTGAGATTGTCAAGTATTTATTGTCATACTAAATTCAAACAGTTGACTGTCTGGTGCTGTTTGAAAACCCAACATATTTTTTTTATTTTTTACTTTCCAAGAGTGAACAATGCCGTTGTGTTGCCATGACACATTTCCAAAGCAAGTTTAAGAAGAGAACAGAGTTTCCTGACCTGTAATGTCATTCGTTTTGAGGGTGCATACACACACGTTCATGTCTTTGGTTGTCAAACTACAGAGCTTCAATTAGCCTGATTTGGGCTTATTGGTTTCCTGTGTTTTGTTGTGTTTTGATTGGGTACTTGAGTCCTGGCCGCTGGTCTGATCAAGATGGTGCAACACTGAAGAATTTTCAGAATCAGGTAGAAATGTCTAGTGTAGATACGATTTAATTGTCACGTAGAACATGTAATCAAGTCAACTGTGTTAATTTCTATCTGCAATGTTATTCTGAGTATTTCACCTCACTGAGTATACCCCAGTTTTATCTTAATGCAGTTTCCCTTGAAAGTGTGATCCGTTCTATTGGCTTGACTTCAAAGGTATGCGTCTCACTGACCGCTTTGGGGATTTTAGTTTTTTCCCTGAGAGTACAAGCACACGGTAATTTAGTCAATTTTAATTAATGGATGACGTATGTGATGTTATTATTTGTGTGTAGCTGTTGTTGGGGTACTGCTTCATTTTTCATTTTCACAAAAAATTTACCATATGCAAACAAAGCAAGTGCAACATTGCACATAACAATAAGTACCTGGTTAATGCAGAGAAGTGGTAAAAAAAAAAAAAAAGTACCGAATACTGAATTATAACAGATATTGTATATAGTTTTTAATAAATGATTAAAATGAAAGTTTTGTTGAATGTTTTACTGTAAAGAAACTACAAAAAAAACATCTCTATTTGGATGCTGGCCTCTCAAATCAGTGCTGGCATTATTGTTCCAGCACATCACCCCACCCGCAAGTCCAAGACAGACCTTTTTCACACTGCTTTATTCTTAGTCCTGGGCTATCTTACCCCCAAGCTAGACTGGCTCATTGTTTTGCTTAGCAATGACCAAGAAGGGTAAAGAAGCTTCAGAATTTTGGAAAACCCATTCACTTACATGTTTGCTTGAAATTAACATGCTACATTTGTAGGTTTAAATGCTATCTTAACTGGCTGTAAAATGGATCCTTTACTACAGCACTACTAATATCCAACTTCGACTTGAAGAATGTCTGTTCTTTGCTAGGAGATACCGACCCTGCCGTTATGCTTGTTTACGCTGAGCTGCACTGTCGGGATGAGATCCATTACATTCTATCCACCACATTTTTGAACTTTTCTAAGGACACAGCCAATCAACAGAAGTGATGGATTCGACTTCTGTTTACTTTCTTATTGCAGCGCAACGGTGGCAAACTTGCCGGAGTAAATGATTTGAGCGTCAATTTATAGAGAATAAAGGTCAAGTAAACAAGTGTATGTGTGTGTGTGTGTATATATATATATATAAAAACGTCCCCTTTTCAGGATTTTATTTTTCATAGATTTAAAAAAAAATGTATAAAAACAGTTTTCACTTTGTCATTGTGTTGTATTGTAAACTCAGCAACAACAAAAAAACGTCCCTTCTTTCAAAGACAATTAGTAAAAATCCAAATAACTTCACAGATCTTCATTGTAAATGGTTTAAACACTGTTTCCCATGCTTGTTCAGTGAACTATAAACAATTAATGAACATGCACCTGTGGAACGGTTAAGACACTAACAGCTTACAGACTGTAGGAAATTTAAGTTTACAGTTATGAAAAACTAGGACACTAAAGGGACCTTTCTACTGACTCTGAAAAACACCAAAAGAAAGATGCCCCGGGTCCCTGCTCATCTGCGTGAACGTGCCTTAGGCATGCTGCAATGAGGCATGAGGACTGCAGATGTGGCCAGGGAATTGCAATTCCCGTAATGTGAGACGCCTAAGACAGCGCTACAGGGAGCCAGGACAGACAGCTGATCGTCCTCGCAGTGGGAGACCACGTGTAACAACACCTGCACAGGAGCGGTACATCCGAACATCACACCTGTGGGACAGGTACAGGATGGCAACAACAACTGCCCGAGTTACTCCAGGAACACACAATCCCTCTATAAATGATCAGACTATCCGCAATAGGCTGAGAGAGGCTGGACTGAGGGCTTGTAGGCCAGTTGTAAGGCAGGTCCTCACCAGACATCACAAGCAACAACGTCGCCTATGAGCACAAACCCACCGTTGCTGGACCAGACAGGACTGGCAAAAAGTGCTCTTCACTGACGAGTCACGGTTTTATCTCACCAGGGATGAAGGTTGGATTTGCGTTTATCATCGAAGGAATGAGCGTTACACCGAGGCATGTACTTTAGAGCGGGATTGAGGTGGAGGGTCTGTCATGGTCCGGGGCGGTGTGTCACAGCATCATTGGACTGTGCCTGTAATGACAAGCTATCTCAACGCTGTGCGTTACAGGGAAGACAGACATCCTCCTTCCTCATGTGGTACCCTTCCTGCAGGCTAATCCTGACATGACCCTCCAGCATGACAATGCCACCAGCCATACTGGTCGTTCTGTGCATGATTTCCTGCAAAACAGGAATGTCAGTGTTCTGCCATGGCCAGTGAAGAGCCCGGATCTCAATCCCATTGAGCACGTCTTGGTCCTATTGGATCGGAGGTTGAGGGCTTGGGCCATTCCACACGGAAATGTCTGGGAACATATATATATATATTACAGTTGAAGTCGGAAGTTTACATACACTTAGGTTGGAATCATTAAAACTTGTTTTTCAACCACCACACATTTCTTGTTAACAAACTAAGTTCTGGTTCATCCAGGTCTGGTTCATCCAGCAATTTCCAAACACCCGAAGGTACCACGTTCATCTGTACAAACAGTAGTACGCAAGTATAAACACCATGGGACCATTCAGGCATCATACCGCTCAAGAAGGAGACGTGTTCTGTCTCCTAGAGATGAATGCACTTTGGTGCGAAAAGTGAAAATCAATCCCAGAACAACAGCAAAGGACCATGCGAAGATGCTGGAGGAAACAGGTACAAAGGTAACTATATCCACAATAAAACGAGTCCTATATCCACGTAACCCGAAAGGCCGCTCAGCAAGGCAGAAGCCACTGCTCCAAAACCGCCATAAAAAAGCCTCTGGTCTGATGAAACAAAATAGAACTGTTTGGCCATAATGACCATCGTTATGTTTGGAAGAAGAAGGGGGCTTGCAAGCCGAAGAACACCATCCAAACCGTGAAGCATGGGGGTGGCAGCATCATGTTGTGGGGGTGCTTTGCTGCAGGAGGGACTGGTGCACTTCACAAAATGGATGGCAACATGAGGCAGGAAAATTATGTGGATATATTGAAGCAACATCTCAAGACATCAGTCAGGAAATTAAAGCTTAGTCACAAGTGGGTCTTCCAAATGGACAATGACCCCAAGCATACTTCCAAAGTGGCAAAATGGCTTAATAAGGACAACAAAGTCAAGGTTTTGAAGTTGCCATCACAAAGCCCTGACTTCAATCCTATATCAAATTTGTCGGCAGAACTGAAAAAGAACGTCCGAGCAAGGAAGCCTACAAACCTGACTCAGTTACACCAGCTCTGTCAGGAGCAATGGGCCAAAATGTACCCATCTTATTGTGGGAAGCTTGTGGAAGACTACCGGAAACATTTGACCCAAGTTAAACAATTTAAAGGTAATGCTACCAAATACTAATTGAGAGTATGTAAACTTCTGACCCACTGGGAATTTGATGAAAGAAATAAAAACTGAAATAAATCATTCTACTATTATTCTGACATTTCACATTTTTCATTTTTATTTCAGATTTTATTTCTTTCATCACATTCCCAGTTGGTCAGAAGTTTACATAAACTCAATTTGTATTTGGTAGCATTGCTTTTAAAGAGTCCAAGGCTGGTTTTGGTCCCCAGCGGGTGGGCCTGGCTCCCAAGCAGTGATGGAAAAATCCCAATTGTCATACTTGAGTTAAAATAAATATACCTTATTAAAAAATGACTCAAGTGAAAGTCATAGAGTAAAAAAGTCTAAAAATATTTGGTTTTAAATATACATATAAAAAGTATGAAAAGTAAATGTAACGCCAAAAACATACCTTAGTATCAAAAGTAAAAGTTTTAATAATTTCAAATCACTTATTTTAAGCAAACCAGACAGATAGCCAGGGGCACACTCCAACACTCTTTACAAACTAAGCATTTGTGTTTTTTGAGTACACCAGATCAGAGGCAGTACGGATGACCAGGTGTTCTGATAAGTGCGTGAAAATGCTAAGCATTCAAAATGTAATGAGTACTTTTCGTTGTCAGGGAAAATGTATGGAGTAAAAAGTACATTATTTTCGTAAAAGTAAATATTTTAAAGCAATGCTTCCATTGCTTTTAAGTAAAAATAGTTTAAAAAAATCTAAATACTAAAGTACACATACCTCCCAAAAATACTTAAGTCGTACTTTAAAGTATTTTTCCATAAGAAGTTTATACCAATGCTCCCAAGTGGGTAGGCCTGTGCCCTCCCAGGTCCACCTGCCCAGTCATGTGACATCCATAGATAAGGGCCTGAATTTATTTGACTGATTTCCTTATATGAACTGTAACTCAGTAAAATCGTTGAAATTGTTGCATTTATATTTTTGTTCAGTATAAATATTACCTAGATATTAGGCCATTCATTAGCTAAATATTAGGGCCATAGGCTAAATATTTACCTGTCAAAGTGCAAGAAAAATAGGTAACCAGATTATGAAATGGCAGATCTGTAGTGTGTTTTTCCAGGCTTTGCTCAGTGGTGCACGGGCACACAAAGCTCCACTGTGAATGAAATCAAATCACATTTTTATTGTCACATGCTTTATAAACAACAGGTGTAGACTAACAGTGAAATGCTTACTTTAGAGCCCTTCTCAACAATGCTGCATACAGTAAGAAATAAAAAATTATAATAGAAAAAAATAAGTAACATGAAGAATAAATACACAATGAGCAATGATAGCTGGGCTATATACATGGGGGTACCAGTACCGACTCCGTGTGCAGGGGTTCAAGGAAATTGAGGTAGATATGTACACATAGGTATTAGGTAGGGGTAAAGTGACGAGACTACCGGATAGGCCTAGGACTACGTTTTTAGACAATAAAAGTATTATACCTGGGCTACAACAACACAGTGCAATGAGGAATGTATTATTGATATCAAGTGAATACACATTTGTCTATAGGGTGTAAACTGCAGTGATGTAGGCTAATTTGAATATCCACTCACATTTCCTGTTTTGTTTCATGCTGAATTCACTACATAGGCCAACCATTTGGATCAGTTTGGGTCTATTCTCAACAGTTTAGAAGGTCCAGAAAGCTACGTTAGCAGGCCACTCATATGGTGTAGGCCTATTTTGTCAGGATGTAGCCCGATGTTAAGATAGACCTACTGTTGGAAAATATCAGCTTTTCCTTTCCATCTCCCAGCTTGTTACACCTCGATCACACATACAGTTTCATTGTGCAAAATGTTACGCAACATCATCTGGATGTGTGTGCAACAAAAGTTAAACATTCACCTTTTCTGTCAAGGCGTCTACGGATACAATTTCATGCATAAGTTTGATAAATCCAACATATGTACCACCAGTGGAGACTGCTGAGGGGAGGACAGCTCATAATAATGGTCGTAATGGAGTAAATGGAATGGCATGTGTTTGAAGTATTTGATACCACTCCACCCATTCCGCTCCAGCCATTACTACGAGCCCATCTTCCCCAATTAAGGTGCCACCAGCCTCCTGTGTACATCACACGGAACGCACTGCAAGGCAAACGCAGCATTCCATTGGAAATGAATGTACTTCTGATGTACCAAAACGCAAGAACACTGTCGGTGTGAAGGCTTAATGTTAGGCTTAATACTGCAGTGAATATATCCAGTCAATTTACACAGTGAAATATACAGTGAAATATATATATATTTAAATTAGATAATAAAATCATAGATAGCTTACACTATGAGCCCTCCCTCCCAGTCCCCGGGTATGCAGCTCGAAAATCTACCATATTGTTTCAGTTTTTTAGGGACAATAATTGTATTATACCTAGGCTACAACAACACAACGCAATGAAGAATTGTATTATTGTTTTCGAGTACAAAACTCTAGTATGGGCTGTAAAACTGCAGTGAATAGCCTATGTAATTTGAATAAGCGCTCAAAAGCCTGTCGTTTAGAATGCATATTCATAATTTAAAAATAACTGCATCTAGCCTGCCTGACTGGGCAACCATTTGGATCAGTTACGTCTTTTATTTTCTTGGCAGTTTAGCCTACAAGGGGCAAACACATTAGCAGGGCAGTCATACGGTGTATTTTGTCATGATGTATGGGCTAACAGAAAGGATTTCTAGTGGCGCTCGTATGAATTATAATAATGCGTGAACACAAAATAAGTTGTATCCATAGTTTCCGCGTTTGGCTTCTGTGTTTTTAAAAACGTTCTAAAATGAAGGGGATACTGAAAAGGAACTGCCAGATGCATCACAATAGCCCGGAAGTAAAGCTGCACTAGGAGCCACATTTTAAATGGAATAGATTGAATACATGGAGCAGGGTATAAACACTCGCATAAAACACTATTTAAATGTATTTTCAGAAGGAAATGGTCATCGTTCAATTATTACATCAAATATATACATCTCATGGTAGTGGGTAGTTATTTTAGATATTTTTTCATAGGTCCATTATTTTTTGCAAAAGTCTTATTAGCTACCTTATATTTTTGGCAGTCCTGGTGTGAAAGTTGAGGAATGGAAGAGCAGACTGTCATATCGCAGATAGAACAATGAGACGGATATTTCACTGGATGTAGGGCCCATACATGTTAAGCATCCAGTTGGAGTTTCCACTCACTACCAAATCTGGTGATGAGAGGAAGTCCCCATGGTTGGCAGTGGGAGAAGATGGAGGGAGATGGATTTTGGCCAACATTCTGCAGGTTTTCTCATAGACAAAACATTTGATCTCCATACAGTTTTCTGTTTCCATAACTAGAATCTGTTACAAACAGAGTGGACTGTGTTGTGTAGAGCAATGACAAATTGAGCACACATGCACTTCAAAGAGTAGGCGAATAAATGCTTGTACACACCAATAGGATCTCACTAGCTGGTGCTTGGCTCTGCACACCTTGCTTGTTCTGCCCACTAAGATGAATTTACTCCCATTGGAAACGACACAACAGGATCTGGTCTATCTTGGGTTAGTTATACAAATCTTTGGTCATATAACCATAAATATTATTGATGTGCAATTTGGAATTACAATTTAAGAGGTGTAAGTAGCAAAACAAATCTCAGATCTGTCCTGTTTGGGTGCAATGTAAGCCTGCATATCATTCTTAACTCTTCAGAGCGCACTGATGCACAAGTGATAGGCCTACATTGTATATCATGCTGACTACACCGTCTGCGTGTGTGAGCGTTGCAAAATAAATGTACACATGCATGTTATTCAATCATTTCATCCAAAGCTTGCACGTCAATGAGCGTCTGCGTAAGCAGGTGCTAAAATATAATTTGGTTCTATTTTTGACGCTTGACATGCTGCAAGTCCAGCCTCTCTGATTTCTTCATTGGTTTTTAGGAGCATATACCCATGTGGGTGATTTGAAAGATGACTGAGGTCCACACTCCAGTCAAAATGGTTTGCCAACCGCCATATAAAGGCCATAGAAGACTAAAGGAGGAGAGATTACTAGAAACTAACTAGGTTTCACCTTTTATTTGTGGATTAATTCTTGGAGTAGCCAACACATGATTTTGTGTGACTCAAAATTGGTAAAAATTCTACAAAGATCCAGAAAAAAAGGACCTTGTGCATTTCAGGTTAAATAACAACCCAATGTTTATGTCCCAGGACAAATAAGCTAGTAATAGCCAGCTAAATAGGTAAATATCCATTAATGTTTCATGTGTTTTGACCTGTCCCCAAATTAATATAGTTGGTTCAGAGTTTGTTTGGATATTTCAACCTACGGGTCTTGATCGCATCTGGTGTGGATGGACAAAATCAAAATGCATGGTCTAGCCAGCACAACTCAGTGAAACATAAGATATTACCGATTGTAATGTCCTTGTTGGTAGGATATTCGTGATCATAGCTCGTCTATTTTGTTATCCAATGATTGTACGTTGGCTAATAGGACCAATGGTAAAGGCGGATTACACACTCGCCGCCAGATCCTTACAAGGCACCCCGACCTACGTCCCTGAAAACTCTCTCTTTCTCCTGCGAATGACAGGGAAGTTGGCCTTGTCGGGTGTCGGAAGTAAATCCTTTGCGTCCGACTCGTTAAATTAAAACATATTTGTCCAGTTCGAGATGAGTAATCGCTGTCCTGATATCCAGAAGCTATTTTCGATCATAAGAGACAGTGGCAGAAACATTATGTACAAAATAAGTTACAAATAATGTGGAAAAAACACACACAATAGCACAATTGGTTAAGAGCCCGTAAAACGGCAGCCATCTCCTCCGGCACCTATTATGGCCATTGCACTACTGACGTCACGAACTGCAGTAAGAAATCCATCGCCGTCTGCGCCCATTCAACATAGCCTATATTTAAGTTTTTATTACTTCTAAATAAAATCACTTTTGGGGGTTCTCATACACTTTCACTGATGTTTTGATTCTTGCTTGAACACTCGCTAAGATTATATTTGGTTGTTATCTTTGCAAAATAACTATTTTGGATGCAGCAGTTGTTAGCTAGAATGCTAACTTGCATAACCTAGGACGTAGGTGCATCAGAGGTCATAGAGGGGGCGGAGGATACGAACTGTATCTCTCAAAGGACCAAAATAACAAGGGTTACATAAGCATAACTCAGGAAGTGTAGCGGAAATGTTGTTTCCTCAGATTGAGGCACCATAGCTGTAAGTGTATATTTTCTATTTGAAGGATTCTTTCTCGCTGATGCTTTATCTTGGCCAGGTCGCAGTTGCAAATTAGAACTTGTTCTCAACTAGCCTACCTGGTTAAATAAAGGTGAAATAAAAAAAAATAAAAAAAATGAAAGATAATGTTATAATGATATGTTTCAAAGCCATGTCGCATGTGATGATTATTGATGTTTCTTTACGTTAAAACACAGCATTGGGATTTTAGTTCACATGAGTCAATCGTGAACGTAGCCAGTGGTGTGAAGTACTTAAGTAAAAATACTTGAAGTACTACTTAAGTAGTGTTTTGGGGGTATCTGTACTGTACTTTACTATTTATATTTTTGACAACTTTTACTTCACTACATTCCTAAAGAAAAGTATGTACTTTTTTACTCCATACATTTTCCCTGACAACCAAAAGTACTCCTACATTTTGAATGCTTAGCAGGACAGGAAAATGGTCAAATTCACACACTAAGAGAACATCCCTGGTCATCCCTACAGCATATTATCTGGCAGACTCAGGAAACACAATTGGTTTGTTTGTAAATGATGCCTTAGTTTTGGAGCATGCCCCTGGCTATCTGTAAAAACAATAATAATTATGTAATCTAGTTTGCTCAATATAAAGAATTTTAAATTATTTATACTTTTGATACTTAAGAATATTTTAAATCAAATACATTTAGACTTACTCAATTAGTATTTTATTGGATGACTTTTACTTGAGTACTCTTCTATGAAGTTCTCTTTACTTTTACTCAAGTATGACAATTGGCTAATGGCTGAAAACTGTAGGTAGAAGGCAGAATGCCCCTGAGTTTGAGAGCTATGTTCAAAGCATTGATCTTGAAAATGTAATCTATTTCAATTTTTTTTTCTAAAGCTATCTATCCGGATTTCGGATATTGGATGGGATTAAATGCATAGAAATAGAACGAGAGTCCCCATTAAACTCAATTATTTGAATTTCTATGCATGTAATCCTATCCAATAGGTGAAATCTAGAAATCCAGATAGATCATTTTTGAAAAACTGGGCACTGGAGTGCAAAACACTTGCCAAGTCCTCCACAACACTAGGTGGCATAGCCGAGGCAGTTGTTTTATTTTTTTATTTTTTATTTCACCTTTATTTAACCAGTTAGGCCAGTTGAGAACAAGTTCTCATTTACAACTGTGACCTGGACAAGATAAAGCAAAACATTGCGACACAAACAACACAGTTACACATGGAATAAACAAACGTACAGTCAATAACACAATAGAAAAGTCTATATACAGTGTGTGCAAATCAAGTAAGATAAGAGAGGTAATAAATAGGCCATGGTGGCAAAGTAATTACAATAAAGCAATTCAACACTGGAATGGTAGGATGTGCACAAGATGAATGTGCAAGTAGAGATACTGGGGTGTAAAAGAAGCAATAAAATAAAACAATATGGGGATGTTGGGTGGGCTATTTACAGATGGGCTGTAATGATCAGTAAGCTGCTCTGACAGCTGATGCTTAAAGTTAGTGAGGGAGATATAAGTCTCCAGCTTCAGTGATTGAAAAAAAAAAATATATATATTATTTTTATTTTTTGCAATTCGTTCCAATCATTGGCAGCAGAGAACTGGAAGGAAAGGTGGCCAAAGGGGGAGTTGGCTTTGGGGATGACCAGTGAAATATACCTGCTAGAGCACGTGATATGGGTGGGTGCTGCTATGGTGACCAGTGTGCTGAGATAAGGCGGGACTTTACCTAGCAAAGACTTATAGATGACCTGGAGCAACTGGGTTTGGCGACGAATATGAAGCGAGGGCCAGCCAACGAAAGCATACAGGTCGCAGTGGTGGGTGGTATATGGGACTTTGGTGACAAAACTGATGGCACTGTGATAGACTAGATCCAGTTTGCTGACTATTGTGTTGGAGGTCAAGGATCGGTAAGGATAGTCAGTTTTACGAGGGTATGTTTGGCAGCATGAGTGAAGGATGCTTTAATTTTGGATTGGAGATGCTTAATGTGAGTCTGGAAGGAGAGTTTACAGTCTAACCAGACACCTAGGTATTTGTAGTTGTCCACATATTCTAAGTCAGAACCATCCAGAGTAGTGATGCGAGACGGGCGGGCAGGATCTGTCTAAAGTCATAGTGGCCGGTCTTTAAGATTGTTGAGATAATGGGCGAAAGGCTTCATACTCCAGTACAGTAGGTGGCGGTGTATGCACCTTAAATTGGATGTGGTCCTCCAACCTAATCCCGAAGAAGAAGTCGAAGGGGAAAAAAAGTACAAGGAAATATCTTTGACAGAGTTTTTTCACGCCGGCTACGTTAGATTACAACTCAAGAGAAGGTGTATGACAATTTGCGTTGTATATTTCAGCTTTTACTTATCCCTTTAAAAAAATGAGAACACGCGTATTGCTTTGTACAGTAATGATATTGTAATTCATGTCATTTAGCTAGCTAGTCATTTCCTTTAACATCTGTAATGGTGGATGGAGTGGGGAGCCAGTGAGCTAAAAGTTGCTGCTTCATGGTAGCTCGAGAGCTAGCACTTAGCTAGCAAGCATACTAATTGATAGAGCTTGCGCTATTACAAAAGTTGTAACTATGGCATAAACAGAAGTTAACGTTAACTTGCAATGAATCAATCCATATTGGTGTGTACATATGTTGTCCTTATAGCGAATTATTTCAAAATTCTCAGGTACTACTGCACTTTCAGTTTCACTCTGCTGGCCTCCGTACTAGCGCAGGCAAACGAGCTAACGTTAGCCATAGCTATGACAAGCAAGCGCTGAAAAACTAGAATAACGGCATGGATAAATATCAATCTGGCAGAATGAGTTGACTAAGCTTTTAGCAACTTGCATATCACATAGTGGAGTTGATGAATTTGTTATCTAAACATGGTTTGTTTAACCTCCACAGCATTTTAAAGGAAACTACTAAGATGGTGAGTAATCAGAGCAACCTGAGATCTAAGTTTTTGTAATGGAAGCCAAAGAAACTGATGGAATCGCAACAACAATTTATGACAGTTTGTAGTCTGCCCTATGTAGTGTGATATTGTTGACCTTTTACAGTCTCGTCGATATGATTCAAGAACAACCATCTTCTCGCCTGAAGGTAAGATTGAGCCTCTCAATTTATAGGCAGTAAAGTTATTGACAACTGATGGACATTCATGTTGGAATACTTTTGAATGCATCCTTCACTTGCTCCTTGAAATAAGATGGATCAAATACAATTGGATAGGTGAAAGCTTATATCCTACTGCAAAGTTTTACAAATCTAATCATGTCAGATCAGATATTTCTTCATCTTGGGCCAGCCATTAGGCAGGACTAGGCTGCCGCCAGTTGGCAGATTGACAAGGGCGGTATTTTCTGAGCTGAACTGATCCAGACGAACCTCCAACAACACAAAATCTCACAATTCTACCCAAAAACAAAGACAATTTGTCAGCCTGTGTCATATGGGCTTTTTAGGTGAGCGTTGATGCCACCCTGTGATAGGCAGTGCCCACTTTGTCAAAGGCAGGGACGCAAATGATTTATATTGTCCATTCAAAGCACTCTCCTCAAGGCTGCTGTTGGAGCGAGTCACCTCCACCAACATTCTGTCAACAAAAATGATCGAACATAAATCATGTAGCAAATATAGCCTATGGTAGAGAGTATGTGGTCTTCTCTGTAGCCTACAGGCTGGAGATAAATGTATGATAATGTAACGAGACAGAAACCTTTTACATCATGCAGGTTTCTCTGATCAAATAGCCTAACTTAAATGGCGCCCAATCAAAAAAAAAACTAAAAAATGTGCTGACCTGTTGAACAACATATCCTAAAAACAGGACAGGCCAAAGTAAAATGTAGAATATGGAACGGACAATCGGGCTACTCCATGAGTTTCATGGACAGCAGTGATTTCAAGTTTTTAACTCAATCTTTTATGGGCTGATCATATCGAAAAAGCAAATACTTCTGCATTTCCTGCTGTGTTATTGCAAATCGGTTTATGAGAACTCCTGATAAAGTTGGGTATCTGATATTCAGAGCTTAAATAGCCACGTCGATTAGTGACAGGAAAGAGGACTAATAAAGCCAATGCAACGGCCTGTTTTAGAAACGGTGGGCCTACCACATAGATAGCTGTTCCTAAAATTACATTTCAGGCGACACTGTAGGCTATACCTCAGTAAGCGCGGACCACCGCTGACGCCTTTTGGATCTATTTTCTTGGTCCACCGTTTCCATATCCACGGACTTTGCATTTTGGTCTGGACCAAATCCGAACCAATCATAGACGTCTGTTTGGTTCATATTTTGTCCGGTCTGTACAGGCCTTGATTTGGCCCAAACATAGATGTCTTTAAATGATGTATTTTCACCATATCATAACTTCAATGTCTGGTAAATATTTATTTTCAATGTCATTTTGCTTACTGTTCTAGTCTTCTGGGGGAAGGCTGTCTAAAAGGAAGGGTGCATTTATAAACTCAGTAAAAACAAACATCCTCACAGTCAACTGCGCTTATTTTCAGCAAACTTAACATGTGTAAATATTTGTATGAACATAACAAGATTTAACAACTGAGACAAACTGAACAAGTTCCACAGACAGACTAACAGAAATGGAATAATGTGTCCCTGAAAAAAGGGTGAGGTCAAAATAAAAAGTAAGTCCGTATCTGGTGTGGCCACCAGCTGCATTAAGTACTGCAGTGCATCTCCTCCTAATGGACTTCACCAGATTTGCCAGTTCTTGCTGTGAGATGTTACCCCATTCTTCCACCAAGGCACCTGCAAGTTCCAAGACAAATGGCCCTAGCACTCACCCTCCGATCCAACAGGTCCCAGACATGCTCAATGGGATTGAGATCCGGGCTCTTTGCTGGCCATGGCAGAACACTGACATTCCTTGCAGGAAATACCGCACAGAACAAGCGGTATGGCTGGTGGTATTGTCATGCTGGAGGGTCATGTCAGGATGAGCCTGTAGGAAGGATACCACATGAGGGTGGAGGATGTCTTCCCTGTAACGCACAGCGTTGAGATTGCCTGCGATGACAACAAGCTCAGTCCGATGATGCTGTGACGCACTGCCCCAGACCATGATGGACCCTCCACCTCCAAATCAACCCCGCTCCAGAGTAGTGGCCTCAGTGTAGCGCTCATTCCTTCGACGATAAATGCGAATCCGACCATCACCCCTGGTGAGACTAAACCGCGACTCGTAATTGAAGAGCACTTTTTGCCAGTCCTGTCTGGTCCAGAAACGTTGGGTTTGTGCCCATAGGCAACGTTGTTGCCGGTGATGTTAACACACCGGCCTACAAGCCCTCAGTCCAGTCTCTCTCAGCCTATTGCGGACAGTCTGAGCACTGATGGCGGGATTATGCGTTCCTGGTATAACTCGGGCAGGTGTAACGATCAGCTGTCCATCCTGTCTCCCTGTAGCGCTGTCTTAGTCGTCTCACAGTACAGACATTGCAATTTATTGCCCTGGCCACATCTGCAGTCCTCATGCCTCCTTGCAGCATGTCTAAAACACGTTCACGCAGATGAGCAGGGACAATGGGCATCTTTCTTTTGGTGTTTTTCAGAGTCGGTAGAAAGGACTCTTTAGTGTCCTAAGTTTTCATAACTGTGACCTTCATTTCCTACAGTCTGTAAGCTGCATGTTTATTTATTGTTTATGATTCATTGAACAAGCATGGGAAACAGTGTTTAAACACTTCACAATGAAGATCTGTGAAGTTATTTTGGATTTTTACGAATTGTCTTTGAAAGACAGGGTCCTGAAAAGGGGACGTTTCTTTTGTTTCGTTGTGCTGAGACACAGGCAATTCCATGGTAACGGAGATGCGCAGCGACTAAGATTTGGTCACAGTAATGTATACCAAACAAAAACAATGATTTCACAGTTTAACAAACTATAGAGCTCTATGCACAAGGACTACTTTTAACATTTTCCACTGACAATTTTACAAAAACACATTTACAGGAACTGTAGAGATGCAGTATTTGGTCAAAATAAAACTGAAGGAGGTTTGTTTCCAAACTTTGCATCTGCACAGTTACTCCAGGAAAGTCTTTTTTAAATTGTATTATTTCTCACTGTGTAAATTGTAGTAGTCATTGTGCATGGAGTTATATGGTTTGTTAAAATTTGACATTCCGTTACCATGGAATTGCCCACACTTATCATTTGCCATCTGCCATTGGCAGGCCGCCTATATCAGGTAGAGTATGCCATGGAGGCCATTGGTCACGCTGGCACTTGTCTGGGGATTTTGGCCAATGACGGTGTGCTGCTGGCGGCTGAGAGGAGGAACATCCACAAGCTATTGGACGAGGTGTTTTTCTCAGAAAAGATCTACAAGCTGAATGAGTAAGTTGCTGTCAAGCAGAAGTGCCCTTCCATTGCCTCTACTGGCTTGTGTGACATTTCCTCTTGTCTTGTGTTGCAGGGATATGGCGTGTAGCGTGGCTGGAATCACATCCGATGCCAACGTACTGACCAATGAGCTGAGACTAATAGCACAGAGGTGAGCAGGGGACCACCTAAGAGATGAATAGAGCACTGATGTATATAGGATTGATGCGCTTCATAGCTATGATGAAGCATAATAATAAATTAGGAAAACATTTCGGAGAACCGAAAAGGCAATTGTTTTCCTTACCAATGACCAATGGACACTTCCATTTTACAGGAATGCACTATATATACAAAAGTATGTGTACATCCATTCAAATGAGTGGATTCAGCTATTTCAGCCACACCTGTTGCTGACAAGTGTATAAAATTGCGGCCACAGCCATGCAATCTCCATACGAAACATTGGCAGTACAATGGACTTACTGAAGAGCTTGGTGACTTTCAACATGGCACCGTCCTAGGATGCCACCTTTCCAACAAGTCAGTTCATCAAATTTCTGCCCTGCTGAGCTGCCCTGGTCAACTGTAAGTGCTGTTCTTGTGAAGTGGAAACTTCTCGGGACAACGACGGCTCAGCCGCGAAGTGGTAGGTCACACAAGCTCACAGAATGGCACCGCCGAGTGCTGAAGTGCGAAAAAAACGTGTCTGTCCTCGTTTGCAACACTCACTACAGTTCCAAACGGACTCTGGAAGCAAAGTCAGCACAATAACTGTTCGTCAGGAGCTTCATGAAATGGGTTTCTGGCGGAACAGCCGCACACAAGCGTAAGAATACCATGCACAATGCCAAGCATCAGCTGAAGTTGGTGTAAAGCTTGCCACCATTGGACTCTGGAGCAGTGGAAACGCGTTCTCTTGCGTGATAAATCACGCTTCACCATCTGGCATTCCAACTTACAATTCTGGGTTTGGCAGATGCCAGGAGAACGATACCTGCCCGACTGCATAATGCCAAATGTAAAGTTTGATGGAGGAGGAATAATGGTCTGGGGCTGTTTTTCATGGCTTTGGCTAGGCCCCTTAGTTCCAACGCTACAGCATACAATGACATTCTAGACGATTCTGTGCTTCCTCCTTTTGGGGAAGGCCCCTTCCTGTTTTCAGATGTTTGCGCAGGTGTCCACATACTTTTGCTCAGGTAGTGTATCTAATTTACATAAGTATTCACACCCCTGAGGCAATACATGTTAGAATCACATTTTTGTAGGGCCTCCCGATTGGCTCAGCGGTCTAGGACACTGCATCGCAGTGCTTGATGCGTCCCTACAGACCCGTGTTTGATGCCGGGCTGTCACAACCAGCCGTGACCGGAAGACCCATGAGGCGGCACACATTTGACCCAGCGTCGTCTGGGTTGGGCGAGGTTCCGGCCGGCTGGGATGTCCTTGCCCCATCACTCTCTAGCGACTCCTTGTGACGGGCCAAGTGCATGCACGCTGACACTGTCGCCAGTTGTATGGTGTTTCCTCCGACACATTTGTGCGACTGGCAACCGGGTTAAGCGCGCAGTGTGTCAAGAAGCAGTGCGGCTTGGCAGGGTCGTGTTTCCGAGGACTCATGGCTCTTGACCTTTGCCTCTGCTGAGTCCGTACGGGAGTTGCAGCGATGGGACAAGACTATAACTACCAATTGGCTATCATGAGAATTTGGGAGAAAAAAGGGTTTAAAAAGTACAAAATAAGAATAACCTTTAGCAGTGACTACAGCAGTGAGTCTCTTGACAAGTCTCTAACACACCTGGATTGTACAATTATTTGTACATTTTATTATTTTCAAAATGGTTGGTTGTTGACCATTGCTAGTCTTGCCCTAGATTTAAAAGCAGATTTAAGTCAAAACTGTAAGTCGGCCACTCTGGAACTTTCACTTTCTTCTTGGTAAGCAACTCAGTTTAGATTTGGCCTTTTTTTATTTTAGGTTATTGTCCTGCTGAAAGTTGAGTTCATCGCCCAGTGTCTGGTGGAAAGCAGACTGAACCAGGTTTTCCTTTTAGGATTTTGCCTGTCCATTTATTTTGAATCCTGACCAACTCCCCAGTCTTTAATGATTAAAAGCATACCCATAACATGAATCAGCCACCACTATGGTTAAAAATATGGATAGTGGTATTTGGTAATGTATTGGATCTGACCCAAACACAGCCCTTTGTATTCAGGAAAAAATGTGAATTGCTTTTCCATTTTTTTGCAGTATTACTTAAGTGCGTTTTGTTTTGCAATATTTTTTATTCTGTACAGTCTTCCTTTTCGCTCTGTCAATTAGGTTAGTATTGTGCAGTAACTATACTGAACAAAAATATAAATGCAACATGCAACAATTTCAATGATTTTATTGAGTTACATTTCATGGAAGGAAATCAGTCAATTGGAGAAAAAAAATATTAGGCCTTATCTATGGATTTCACATGATTGGTTTGCAGCCATCTGTGGCCCTGGGAGTGCATGGGCCCATCCACTTGGGAGTCAGGCCCTGCCAATCAGAATGAGTTTTTCAGAAATACTCAGTTTCACCAACTGTCTGGGTGGCTGGTCACATATAATCCACAGGTGGAGGTCCTGGGCTGGTGAGGTTACATGGTGTGAGGCCGGTTGGACGTAGTACCAAATTCTCTAAAATGTACATTAAATTCTCTGGCAACAGCTCTGGTGGACATTCCTGCAATCAGCATGTCAATTGCATACTCCCTCAATTTGAGACATGTGTGGCATTATGTTGTATGACACAACTGCAGATTTTAGTAGCCTTTTGTTGTCGCCACCACAAGGGGCACCTGTGGAATGATCATGTTTAATCAGCTACTTGATATGCCACACCGGTGGATGGATTACCTTGACAAAGGCTAAAATGCTCCCAAATAGGGATGTGCTCAAAATTGGAGAAATAAGCTTTTTAATGCGATTGAAACATTTCTGGGATATTTTATTTCAGCTCATGAAACATGGACCCAACAGTTAACATGTTGCACTTTATAATTCTGTTCAGCGTGTTTGCCTGTTCTAAATAAGATAGCTAACGTCATGTAGAATGTGTGTCTTGCTAATCGCACTCTGAAAAGTTTTCTGTAGAAATCTCACACGCTCCGGCAATCCAAACCAGAGTAGCGTGTTTCATATGTGAAAATGCCCTAAAGGTAGCCTAAATTTCGGTCTTTGTGCCTTTTTGTTGCTCCTAAATAGTTTATTGAAGCTAGTGATGAAGCAACATTGTGGAAACGTATGGAATTCCTCTTCTCCCTTCCCACAGATACCTACTGCAGTACCAGGAGCCTATCCCCTGTGAGCAGCTGGTTACAGCTCTGTGTGACATCAAACAGGCCTACACACAGTTTGGAGGTAAGTTGCGGTCTACACCAGATGAGGCTTTATTCAGTAGCACTCTCCAATGAAACGAGAGTCCACCTGCAGGTCACCGTAAGCAACTAGAGCGCTGTGTCAATTGGAAGGCCATTATGTTTAGCTCACTGCTCCTCAATACTGTAATTTCAAGTGTGAAGTTAAGTGGCTAGTCCGGCCACCTTCAGTGTAAAAAGCAGTGTCTTCTGAATTCATGATTGCCTTTCGATCTCTGAGGTTGTTCAAAAAGCAAAGTTGACATTATAGATACCATTCTTTACATTTCTGTTTGTGCGGTTTGACCACAGGGAAAAGGCCCTTTGGCGTGTCTCTGCTGTACATGGGTTGGGACAAACACTATGGTTTCCAGCTCTACCAGAGTGACCCCAGCGGCAACTACGGAGGCTGGAAGGCCACCTGTATCGGCAACAATAGTGCCGTAAGTCCCTCTTAACATTGGATGTGTTTACGTGCTGCGTTCTTCATCTGTTGTGGCAAATTGCAATCACCAGAGATGGACCACGGGTCGACTAGGGACAAATGACCCATTTTTGTTTTTTTTGTCAGCCCTAAATCCCCTTTATATAAAGCAGCCTGTTTCTGTGGTAGATTCTCAGATGACCTGTAGTATACTTTGAGATTTGTGTTGGTTATGGAGAACCAGTACATGAACAGTACCATAATACTGGTTCCTACATTACTACCACACCCGATTTCACTTAGTCCACCAAAAGACCACTCATCAAAGACCATTCACTCATGGCTGCACCTGATTTCCCCCTCTTTGTCCGTATGCTGTGACGTCTCTCCTGCAATAAATTTAATGATGAAACTATGCAAAGCTTGGGCACCAGAGGGCGGCAGCTGTGCTTCTGAAGGTCTCTGAATGTTGGAAAGGTGCTCATCATTGAACAGATTAAAAGAGTAAACTCAAATGTTTCACCACACAGGATTGTTGTATATGATGGCTCAGTCTTTGCTTAACCTGAATATCAAGGACACGTTTGCTTAGCCAGATTGTGTGTGCATTTTTGCTAAATGGAATGGCATCAAGCACATAGAACCATGTTTGATACCATTCCACTCATTTTGCTCCAGCCATTACGACGAGCCCATCCTCCCCAGTTAAGGTGCTACTAACCTCCTGTGCTATACAGTGCCTTCAGAAAGTATTCATACCCCTTGACTTTCTAAATCAAATCAAAAGTTTATTTGTCACGTGTGCTGAATACAACAACACTTTACAGTGAAATGTTTACTTACAGGCTCTAACCAATAGAGCAGAAAAGGTATTAGGTGAACAATGGGTAGGTAAAGAAATAAAACCACAGTAAAAAGACAGGCTATATACATTAGCGAGGCTATAGAAGTAGCGAGGCTACATACAGACACCGGTTAGTCAGGCTGATTTAGGTAGTATGTACATGTAGATATGGTTAAAGTGACTATACATATAAGATGAAAAGAGAGTAGCAGTAGCGTTAAAGAGGGGTTGGTGGGTGGGACACAATTCAGATAACCCGGTTAGCCAATGTGCTGGAGCACTGGTTGGTCGGCCCAATTTTGTTACAGCCTTATTCTAAAATGGATTTTCCTCAGCAATCTACACACAATACCCCATATTGAAAAAGTGAAAACAGGTGTTTAGAATGTTTTTTGCAAATGTATTAAAATAAAAAAACATTTACCTTATTTAATTGACTATTTAGACCCTTTGCTATGTTACTCGAAATTTAGATCAGGTGCATCCTGTTTCCATTGATCATCCTTGATGATTCTTCAACTTGATTGAAGTCCACCTGTGGTAAATTCAATTGATTGGACAGGATTTGGAAAGGCACACACCTGTCTATATAAGGTCCCACAGTCGACCAGTGCATTTCAGAACAAAAACCAAGCCATGAGGTCGAAGGAATTGTCCGTAGAGCGCTGAGACAGGACTGTATCGAGGCACAGATCTTGGGAAGTGTACCAAAAAATGTCTTCAGCATTAAAGGTCCCCAAGAACACAGTGGCCTCCATCATTCTTCAATGGAAGAAGTTTAGAACCACCAAGCCAAACTGAGCAATTGGGGGTAAGGAAGGTGACCAAGAATCTGATAGTCACCGATAGGTTCTAGAGTTCCTCTGTGGAGATGGGAGAACCTTCCAGAAGGACAACCATCACTGCAGCACTCCAACAATCAGGCCTTTATGGTACAGTGACCAGACAGAACCCACTCTTCAGTAAAAGACACATGACAACTGGCTAGGAGTTTGCCTAAAGGCACCTAAAGACCATGAGAAAAGACATTCTTTGAAGAAACCAAGATTTAACTATTTGTCCTGAATGCAAAGTGTCATGTCTGGAGGAAATCTGGCACCATCCCTACTTTGTAGCATGGTGGTGGCAGAATCATGCTGTCAGGATGTTTTTCCGTGGCAGGGACTGGGAGACTAGTCAGGATCAAGGGTAAGATTAACTGAGCAAAGTACAGAGATACTTGATCCTTATGCTCAGGACCTCAGACTGGGGCGACGGTCCACCTTCCAACAGGACAATGACCATAAGCACACAGCCAAGACGACGCAGGGGTGGCTTTGGGACAAGTCTCTGAATATTCTTGAGTAACATTTTAATTGAGAAGGTTTTGGGGGAAAGTATTTGTCAACCCACAAGGCACTTATCACATCAATTGCTAGTGATGGGCATTCCCAGTCTTTTCTGTGAGCCCAATTAATTTGGCTCCATTCACCTAAAAGAGCTGTTCGTTTGGCTCATCTCTCCTTGCTATTGTTCCTGCACTGAGGAATTACCGTCTTCAGAGTGTTTTTATAATTCATCTACAGATCAGCAGTAGTACAGTGCCTTGTGAAAGTATTCGGCCCCCTTGAACTTTGCAACCTTTTGCCACATTTCAGGCTTCAAACATAAAGATATACAACTGTATTTTTTTGTGAAGAATCAACAACAAGTGGGACACAATCATGAAGTGGAACGACATTTATTGGATATTTCAAACTTTTTTAACAAATCAAAAACTGAAAAATTGGGCGTGCAAAATTATTCAGCCCCCTTAAGTTAATACTTTGTAGCGCCACCTTTTGCTGCGATTACAGCTGTAAGTCGCTTGGGGTATGTCTCTATCAGTTTTGCACATCGAGAGACTGACATTTTTTTGCAATTCTGGGAGCCAAATGAAAGTCTCTTCACATACGCGATTCGCTCCCGACGTTCACCAAAAAGAGCTGTTCATTCACGAACGACCCATCACTACTTGCTACACACGGAGTGATTGACAAATGCCTGCACCACACAGTAAAGGGCAATATTGCTCTGTCACAGACATGAATCCTGTTACAATTTCCCCTCGTGCCTTTGAATTATCTTCTGTCCTAGAGCCTAGGCTTGTTTCCAATCCCACTGAAACCCCAAATCCTGACTTCTGTCTCGCATGGAAATTCCTAACTTTATTCTGTCATCCATAGGTTGCATTATCAAAAAGCACATCTTTCAACCTATGAATGCCAAAATACCGCCATAACATTTCACCCGCATCTTTGCGCTGTCTCGTAAATTATGCCCATACGAGAGCTTTCAGCAGAGAATGTGAGATCAATCTTGGTATTTTAACTACTCTTAACAAAAAAATATAAAAGCAACATGTAAAGTGTTGGTCCCATGTTTCATGAGTTGAAATAAAAGATCCCGGGGAACTTGTGCAAAAAAATCTTATTTATTTTAAGATTTTGTTTACATCCCTGTTAGTGAGCATTTCTCCTTTGACAAGATAATCCATCCACCTGACAGGTGTGGCATATCAAGAAGCTGATTAAACAGCATGATCTTTCCACAGTTGGACCTTGTGCTGGGGACAATAAAAGCCCACTCTAAAATCTGTAGTTTTGTCACACAACACCACAAACGTCTCAAGTGTGAGGGAGCATGCAATTAGCATGCTGACTGCAGGAATGTCCACCAGTGCTGTTGCCAGAGAATTTAATTTTTATTTCTATTCCTTAAGCCGCCTCATTGTCGTTTTCGAGAATTTGGCAGTACGTCCAACCGGCCTCACAACCATGTATGGCAAGCGATTTGCTGACGTCAGCGTTGTGAACAGAGTGCCCAGTGGTGGCGGTGGGGTTAAGGTATGGGCAGGCATAAGCTATGGACATTTTATTGATGGCAATTTGAATGCACAGAGAGATCCTGAGGCCCATTGTCATGCCATTCATCCTCTGCCATCACCTCATGTTTCATCATGATAATACGTGACCCTGTGTTTCAAGGATCTGTACACAATTTCTGGAAGCTGAAAATGTCCCAGTTCTTCCATGGCCTGCGTACTCACAAGAGGAGTTTGACAACATTCCACTGGCCACAATCAAAAGCCTGATCAACGCAATGTGAAGTAGATGTGGAGGAATGGGCCAAAATACCAGCAACAGTGTGTGAAAACCTTGTGAAGACTTACAGAAAACGTTTGACCTCTGTCATTGCCAATAAAGGGTAAATAACAAAGTATTGAGAAACTTTTGTTATTGACCAAAAACTTATTTTCCACCATAATTTGCAAATAAATTCAATACAATGTGATTTTCTGGATTTTTTTTCTTCTCATTTTGTCTGTCATAGTTGGAAGTGTACCTATGAAGAAAATTACAGGCCTCATCTTTTTCAGTGGGAGAACTTGCACAATTGGTGGCTGACTAAATACTTTTTTTGCCCCACTGTAATTCTTTTGTAATATTGTATTTTTCTCACAGGTGTGTGGGATCGTCTGGACAATAATTTATGGCCATTTTGGGGACACTTTTGGCTCAACAGCACCTCCAGTGTCTTCTTAATTTAACTTTAAAGTGTGTTTTTTTCCCCCTTCTCAGTGTTGTTAAAGATGTTAAGTGTCTTGTTTGTGTCCTCTCCTAGGCGGCCGTGTCCATGCTGAAGCAGGACTTCAAAGAAGGAGAGATGTCTCTGTCCTCTGCCCTGGCTCTGGCCGTCAAAGTACTCAACAAGACTATGGACGTCAGCAAGCTGTCTGCTGAGAAAGGTGTGTGTTAGTGAAAGATTGCCTGTGTGTATGAGAGAGCTCTTGAGACTCAATCAGAATGGAATATTACTCAAATTGAGTGTTAATGGACCTTTTTAACTTGAGCCATGTTGACATTGGCAGTTTGAAGTGACTCAGATATTTCAGGCCACATTTCAAACCACCTTTGTAGGTTGTTTAAAGTCAGATGCAAATCTGATTCCTGCCCTAAGGCTGGGTAGGATACCCTATTTTACTATATACTGGTGTTGATGGACGGACCAGGCTGGGTTTTTACTTAACCTTCTGTAACGGCATTTGAATGTTGGTTTGTTAAATGTGATCCCCGTGTGTAACATCCATTTTTATAGTTGACTTTGTTACTTGGGTCATCTCTCTCTATGCCACTTTCTACACAGGCCTCGCCCCTGTCACTCAAGGAGCGCAATTTGTTGTTCCTCGAACATGAAAGAGAGACACTTGCGTTCAGTCTGCATGGTCAATGCAGCACATGCAACAATGCTTCTTACTATAAATCCACTAGTGTTCTATACTGAACAAAAATATTAACACAACATGCAACAATTTCAAAGATTTTACTGCGTTAGTTCATAGAAGGAAATCACTCAATTGAAATAAATTCACAAGGACCTAATTTATGGATTTAACATTACTGGGGCCCACCTACTGAGGCATGCCCAGCCAATCAGAAATATTAATTCTCTACAAAACTAAATTCTCTTCAGCATCCCACCTCCTCAGACGATCCCGCAGGTGAAGAAGCTGAATGTGGAGATCCTGGGCTGGCGTGGTTACATGTGGTCTGCGGTTGTGAGGCCAGTTGGACGTACTGCCAAATTCTTTAAAATTACGTTGGAGGCAGCTTATTGTAGAGAAATGAACATTAAATTCTCTATTGACATTACTGCAGTCAGCATGCCAATTGCACGCTCCATCAAGACTTGAGACATCTGTGGCCTTGTGTTGTGACAACTGTACATTTGAGTGGCCGTTTGTCCCCAGCACAAGGTGCACCTGTGTAATTATCATGCTGTTTAATCAGCTTCTTGATATGCTACAACTGTCAGGTGGATGGATTATCTTGGCAAAGGAGAAATGCTCACTAACAAGGATGTAACAAATGTGTGCACAATTTGAGAGGGAAAAGCTTTTTGTGTGTATGGAACATTTATGGGATCTTTTATTTCAGCTCATGAAACATGGAACCAACACTACATGTTGATTTATATTTTTGTTCAGTATATAATTACACTTAGTTTGTTTCATACATCTGCAAACAGCTAGTTTGTTTTTTCTTAGCAAGTTGGGCCTAAATCTTGTTAGTCACTAATGCTAGTTAGCTGGCTAGCTAGCTAATAAATGTACTGAGTCAGAGTAAAAGTAAAAGTAATTAGCTATACAGCCTGATAATACCAGTAATGGTGTAGACTTAAATGCGCATGTTTGTGCAACAGGATCTTCTAAATCAGTGGTTCCCAAACTTGTTAAAGTCTTTTCAAACATTCAACCTCCAGCTGCGTGCCCCTTCTAGCACCAGAGTCAGCGCACTCTCAAATGTTGTTTTTTGCCATCATTGTAAGCCTGCCACACACTATACAATACATTTTATAAACATAAGAATTAGATTTTTTGTCACAACCCAGCTCGTGGGAAGTGACAAAGAGCTCTTATAGGAGGACCAGGGCACAAATGATAATAATTATGCTCTTTATTTAGCCATCCTACATATAAAACATTATTTGTTAATTGAATATTGTGAATAACTCACCACAGGTTACTGAGAAGGGTGTGCTTGAAAGGATGCACTTAACTCTGCAGTGTTGGGTTGTATTGGAGTCGGTCTTAAATAATTCCCATAAACAGTCTGCCTGTATTTAGTTTTCATGCTTGTGAGGGCTCAGAATCCACTCTCACATATGTACGTGGTTGGAAAGGACATCAATGTCTTAACAGCGCGATTTGCCAAGGCAGGATACTCTGAACGCAGCCCTATCCAGAAATCTGGCAGTGGCTTCTGATTTTAAATTCAATTTTCACAGAACCGCTTGTTGCAATTTTAATGAGGCTTATATCAGTAAGTGGACTGGAGGCAGGGCATGAAAGGGATAACAAATCCAGTTTGTGTCATCTGTTTCGGGAAAGTACCTGTGTAATTGCGCACCCAGCTCACTCGTGCTTCGCTGTATCACATTTGACATTGTCTGTATCTTGAGTTCATTTGCACACACATCATACAATGATGGAACGACCTGTGTTGTCCTTGTTAATGTAGACAAAAAATATCTCCAACTTCTTAGCCTCAATTTTGTTCCGCCCATTGAATATAGAGGCCCTGTAATTCAGATCATTCAGGCGAGGGGAAAAAACATCACCCAGACTCGTCATCGTGCAAGCAGTCAGACAAGTGAAAATTATGGTCAGTAAGAACTTTAAGCTCGTCACTCAATAAAACTTTTGTTTTTAAAGTGTCAATACTTTGCCCTTTGATAACCAGCGGACTTCTGTATGTTGTAAAAGCATTAGATGGTCGCTGCCCATATCGCATAATGCAGAAAATACACGAGAGTTCAGGGGCCTTGCTTTAACAAAGTTAAAGTCCAAAACGTCTTTCAAGCTGTCAGGCATTCCCTTGGCAGCAAGAGCCTCTCGGTGGATGCTGCAGTGTACCCAAGTGGCGTCGGGAGCAACTGCTTGCACACGTGTTACCAATCCACTAGGTCCCCTTGTCATGGCTTTTGCACCATCAGTACAGATACCAACACCTCTTGACCACAAGTCCATTTGATGTCGTCCCCGTCCCCCCCATGTCTGACATCCAGCTGTAACACACACAATTCACTGGCTTGTATGTGAAGCAGTAATTGTTTCAAAATAGTGTTGTTTGATGAAGGCATTGTCCATAGTTTTTTTGGGCCTTTTTCCCCCAGCATTGTCCCAGCCATATCTGCGCCAGCTGGAAGAATTAAGTCGGTAGCTCACCATATAAGACTCTTCTAGGCTCTTCTTATTAATGGTATCTGTTGCATTTATTCATGTCTTACTACTCAAAAGGTAGTCTTTATTCTCGCTCAATAAACTCATGTGGCTTATTTTCAAATTGTCATATTTCATTTCAAAATGTCTGCGCAAGAGTGAAGGTTTCCCACGAGAAAGTAACGGTTATGTGATTGGATGTTAATTATTTGACTAGGCTACCTGTATTTGACTTAGTGTGGTTATTTCGCTGAACACTAGATGGTTTAATTGTATTTTTGGCAGTGAAACGAGGTTCCTCAGGCGAGAGCAAAAAACCTCACCCAAATGTATAGCCCCATCTTGGAAAATATAAATGTACTGTTTGAAAATGTGAAGGAAAAAAATATTAATCACATTTTTATTTGGCGTAACCCGACGGCATTGCGCGTACCCCTGAGGAATATGCAAGGCATGAATGGTAGCTACCAGAAGTAGCTAAGAGTAAGGATTCCATGTAGCCAAAGATTATAGTCACCTATGAAACACTTTATCAACACTTTGGTTCGTAACCTGTCACAACTTTTATTATTTGACAACATAAATACCGTCATATTGTCAATTTCTTTTTCAATGCTGTGAGATATTTTGGCCATATTGCCCAGCCCTATCCTGGACATGTGACTTGTCTGAATGGTAAAATCTGATTTATTTGCCCTCAAGTGGTTTTTATATTGTTTATTGCTAGCTACTCTGTTTGACAAGAACATTGTCGCTAACTAGCTTGTTAATTGTTTACAAACAAATTGGTGATTGTGCTAGAAAGCCAAAGTTATGACAGTTATCATTTTGAGGCTTTAATACTGTTCTTATCCTATGATTTAGAACATTCAAAGGAAATAGAAAATGTCCATGGCAGGCATTGTCACTTTAGCTTGCTACTTAACTTTTGAGGAATGGGAAACAAGCACCACCATCAATCAGCTTACACACTGCGCACACACACACTGTTACTATGACAACTAGCATAGACTTGTCAGCAAATGACTGCTGTCTGAAAACACACACACACACATTTTGGTCACTTGTAACTTGCTGTTTGGACAGTCCAGTAGTCCAAAATGGATTTTAAATACTGATTTGAGCATTAAGGCCTGCTGTGTGAACAAGGCTTTATTTGCATATACTATATATGAATGTCTGTTGTATTGCGTTCCTCATTTTCCCCCTTCCAATCTCCTTAAGTGCTAAATATTCCCCCCAAAAGTTATGTTATTGGTTTACATGCTGGGTGGTAGCTTCCTTTTTGTAACCCTATGTATCTCCGCTTTGGTGTTATCTAGTGGAGATCGCCACTCTGACCAGAGAGAACGGAAAGACTTGCATCAAGGTGCTGAAACAGAAGGAAGTGGATGAGCTGATCAAGAGACATGAGGCGGAGGAGGCCAAAGCGGAGAAAGAGAAGAAGGAAAAAGAGCAGAAGGAGAAAGACAAATGAGTGGCCCACATTGTTACTTTTCTGTAAAAAATTAAAATAGTTCAGGTTTTCTAAATTGTTCTTTGACTATCTGTTGTATTTCTTTAAATAAAGGCTAAATACTATACATGTCTGGCATCTGCTGAATGATGTTTATTCAGAAAGCTAGGGCTGACTGCATGTTTTCTGTGTAACAACTCTGTACAAAACTCAAAGCCTCTGCACAGTCTAATATTTGTCACACTACATGTGTAGTTTGTCATATATTAATCATATGAGCCATCTTTTGAGAACACAGTATGTTTGAGAGGGAATGTGACTTATGCTGTAAGCTGTATGCTGAGCCATCAGTGCTGAGGAAATGTTCATATCATGTAATGTGGAGAATATTGAAGTTCCCTAAATGCAACATCCATACTCCATGCGCTTTTCTGGTGGAATTGGCGGATATCAGATGTGATGTAAAAGATGAGTCGGTCATTTTTAGAAGTGATTAGTCATTGATTCTACCTTGCTTTAATTCTGCTGACCTGATCCTCGAACCCTGATCGCTGTACATGCAGAAAAGGGACTTCTGCAAAAGGTCGTGACTGACATCCATGCGGTAAGAGCGTCAATCTGAAGGCTTGTTGTGTAAAGTGAAGATTAAGGTCAGAAGAGACTGACTGTCCTTTTTTGCACCGCCAGGGATTAGTGATGGGAGCCAGAATGGCAGCTGGGTTTCTGTTGTGTCAAAGTCATGTTGCATAAAACATTTTGTGTGGAAATAAATCATCGAAATGTGTTGTACTGTACATCAGCCTTACAACCTGAGTGTGTACAAGGCCTAAAATACACCTTGTAACCCAGCAACAAAATAGGCCCACATTCAGACTAAATAGCATGTCTGAATGTCTGAGACCATAGTGATTGTGACTACATAGATGAATAGGAGTTTTAAAGTCAGTTTCAAACCATGCTGCTGCTATGAAACCGAACAGATGCCTTGGGGGCAACCTAGGCTAAACAAGTTACTTTCCACTTAGCAGTAAACAGGCCTAACTCTGTCATCTGCACACAATGCCTGTAATGAGGTCAGAGGTCAAGGTCTGTCCTTTGCGCTGCCTTGACACTGGACTGTGGAAAATGCCTAGGTGAAGTGGACCATAAGGCATGTAGCACAGCACCTTTACTGGCCTGACACCGGAAATAGACGGAAAGATCAACCAATTTGGGACAAAGTGGGCTTGGCAGAACATCAGGAGTGTCGGGACAGTTTCCCGGAAACAGTCAGAAGATTATTGGTTGAATCAGCAAGAGAGCTGAGAGCCCAGCAGGAGAAGAGCGTTTTATAGCCTTTGGCCTACTCATTCTGATAAACAACTCTGCATTTGACTCACCTATTCCATTAATTCCAACATCTTTGTCTCTCACATGCACTAGGTTACTTTTGTTGTATACTTTTTTTTAGGTTTTATAAAGCCTTGTCTAAATAAGGTTGAGGTGGTAGTTCACAATCATACACACAAGTGTAGGCCGACAGACAGCAGACCCAAAATGTATTTGTGCTACATCTGAGATAAAGGGAAGGCCCACACATGGTGTATTGCTGTTCCCCATTGTATCATATCATACTGCAGCAATAAAGCAAAGGTTTGACTTCACAGAAGTCTTTGTCGGGGCCAGACCACTGAAGTCTAAATGGTACAGGAAATGGAATAAAGCCCTGGGGATGACATTGACTTCTATGAAGTCAACACGTATAACATCAGTGCAGGAATAACAGTGCACTTTTTTCTAATTCTACAATTTACTTTTTGTCTTATGTCTTGTAGGTGGGATATGACCGACCCTATTTAGCGTCACCACTACATCATCCTGATTACTGCCAATTACAGAAGATTAAATGCTAAATTAAACAACCGGTTTGTTGGACCGTTGTCAGTACAGGTTCTGTCTGGCTGTCAAATAATGGTGCTCATGAGTCGGTTACTATCCCGTTTATTATATTCCTTTTTTTGGTGCCAAAGCCCAGGATCAAACCCAGAGACATAAATTCTTACTCGAACACATTCTCTCTCAATTGTCAGAAACTATGCACAAACATCCCAATGGATAAACAAACACAAGCAAGATAGATTTTTATTTTATTTTTTTCCGGACAGAAAAAGTTAAAAGGTATACAAGTACGGATTGCCATTGAATGATTCTCTGTATGCCACTGTAAACAAAACAACTAAACTAGTCTATAAGAAACTATCAAACAAGAAAGATACATAAAAATATAACTCTGAAGATGAATAGACTTGTTTTCGTCACAAGCTAGCAACATTTTCCCATAAGCATTGACATGAAATCAATCAAATCAGTCAAAACATGGTATCAAGAACATGATGAAACTAGCTAAAAATTAGTCATTTACAATTCCCCACATGGCAGATTCTTGTCATTGTTGGTAGATATCTGGCCAATCAGAATCACAACTCCTCATGGACAACTGCCCCATTTGAAGTGTGTATAGTTTTTGTGACATCATCTAACCCATCTATGAAGACTCAACCTCTACACACATGCAAAAATGAAAGCCCCCTGCACATAGGATCCCAAGCACACATCACTCTTGACCATGTTCCTCTGAGACAAAATGCTATTGGTAGGGGAATATATTTGTATACTGCTTTCCTGAACAAACCAGGTCACCCTAGCACTGTTTTAGGGATCTTGTTAGTGTGAGAAAGAAATTTAAGCCAGTATCCTATAGGATTACTGTTGACCGGGACTTTTGAACTGTTACTGCTGAACATGGAACTATTTCTTTGGCAATTATGTCTGGTTTGCACGGCAAAACAAAATAGAAGGCGCTGGCCACATCTCCGTAATGGACCCTAATGCACTTCCACTCGATTTTACGTGGCTACCTAAAGTGCTTGTGTTGTGACTTTTCCCTTCATGGGTTGGTTTCCTTTTTGCCACATTGCTTTGGGTAGCTAGGGATGAATGTGGGAAATAAGACTGAAGTGTAAAAGAGAACATTGCACTCTTTTCTTAGGCGGAAAAGGCCCCACCACAACCCTCTCAAGATAGTTTCAACTGAGCAGAGGTGTTGTTGTGGGTGGTACTACTAGTACAAAAGGGCTCTGGTTGATAGAACTGTATACAAAGATATGACTTTTAACTGGGATTGAAACCAGGAAGAGCTGTCTCAGCCCATGCTAAATGATGAGGGCTAAGTCTAGCCATATTTATGTGGGGACTTATGTGCCGAGTGAGAATGGATTACAACATTTATGTTTAATGCTCTTCCACTCTTCTCGATGTACCTCTACTGGATCAATAATTCAGGTGTTAGTTTCACAGGTTCATTGCGTAGCTGAGCGACCTCAAGTGAGGGGAACGCACGTCACTGCTGCAGAGAGCTGTGAACTAGATTGCCCTGACCCAACATTCAAAACAACGACCTTCGCTCAGCTTTCAAATATCAAACGAGACTAACAATATCACGCTAACTATAATCTGGTAAGAAAATAAGAAAACCGTAAGCTGAAAGATCATAGCTAGTGACGCAAAAGTAGGAATGAAGACTTAATATACCCAACAGTTTGAGAAAAAAAATATATGAATGAATGAATGCAATTGTAACGGAAAGATCAGTGTTATACTTGTCCCTATCATAGAAAAAAATACAAGCAGAACAATTCATTCATTCATGGTGACCCAACCATACCCAGGCAAATATCCCCTTAAGATAATTCCCTTATGCTACCCATTACATTACTGTCCCTACTAAACAAGCCCTGCTTTGTATAGAAACTACTGTACATTAAAAGACCCAAGTCAGGCTCTTTGATATTCCGTGCAAGCTGTCAGAGTATAGATATGCTTTTTCTTCCAGCCAAAAGGTCACCCTGTTGGATTGTTGTGGGCAGGCATGTAAAGCCTGGCATGGAGTGGGGCGATTAATAAAATCTGAACCAATCGGGTGATGACTCGGTCCAAGCTCCGCCCTTCCATGCTCCACCTCTGTGCTCATCAGGGGAAGATGTATCACCACAGAGATCTTAGCATCCCCAAGCAGCACATCCCTCTTATAATAGAGTCTACAAAATTGTGACAACCCAATCAATGAGAAGGGTAGAGGTTTGGGTGGAAGAGTATCTTTGGGGTTAGGGAGGGGGCACACAGTTTGAGGATGGGGGACAGGGATGAAGGCAGCTGGCGGGAGGGGTTCTGTGGGGGTCATGGGTGGGCTAGGGAGCGGCAGGGTGGTCCGGTGTTTCATTCACTCCTCATCGGAGCTGCTGTTTTCCAGAGAGTAGACCATGAAGATGAGGTCTGTCCGAGCCGGCACCAGAGGGTTGCCGGGTTTCACCACCTCAAAGCCCATGTAGTGGAAAGTCTTTATGATGGATACTGTTCAGAGAAAAAGAGAGACCATGCAGAGAAGTTAGTGAACCTAGCAGAACCAGGACAGGATTAACCAGTGTTGTGGCCGTTCTGTCTTGGGTACCAGATTAGAAGCACTCTCTCAGCTTAACTTCGCTAGAACATCACTGTCACTTCTATAATCAAGATACACTACATGACCAAAAGTATGTGGACACCTACTCATCGAACATCTTATTCCAAATTCATAGGCATTAATATGGTGTTGGTCTCCACTTTGCTGCTATAAGAGCCTCCACTTTCTTGGAAAGCTTTCTACTAGATGGCGGGGTGGCAGGTAGCCTAGTGGTTAGAGCATTGAACTAGTAACTGAAAGGTTGCAAGATCGAATCCCCGAGCTGACAAGGTAAAAATCTGTTGTTCTGCCCCTGAACAAGGCAGTTAACCCACTGTTCCTAGGCCGTCATTGAAAATAAGAATTTGTTCTTAACTGACTTGCCTGGTTAAATAAAGGTCAAATAAAAATACAAAAATGAAATGGTGGAACATTGCTGCGAGGACTTGCTTCCATTCAGTCACAAGAGCATTACTGAGGTTGTGAATTGATGTTGGTTAGGCCTGGATCACAGTCGGTGTTCCATTCTACCTCAAAGGAGTTTGATGGGTTTGAGGTCAGGGCCAGTCATGTTCTTCAACACCGATCTCGACAAACCATTTCTGTATGGACAAGAGCATTACCGGTAGTCAGGTCGGGCACTGATTTTGGGGGATTAGGTCTGGCTCACAGTCGGCGTTCCAATACATCCCAAAGGTGTTCGATGGGGTTGAGGTCAGGGCTCTGTGCAGGCCAGTCAAGTTCTTCCACACCGATCTTGACAAACCATTTCTGACAGACCTCACTTTGTGCACGGGGGCATTGTCATGCTGAAACAGGAAAAGGCCTTCCACAAACTGTTGCCATAACAATGGAAGCAGATAATCGTCTAGAATGTCATTGTATGCTGTAGCATTAAGATATCCCTTCACTGGAACTACGGGGCTTAGCCCGAACCATGAAAAACAGTCCCAGACCATTGTTCCTCCTCTACCAAACTTTAAAGTTGGGACTAGGCATTTGGGCGGGTAGCGTTCCCCTGGCATCCACCAAACCCAGAATCGTTTGTCGGACTGCCAGATGGTGAATTGTAATTCATCACTCTAGAGAACACGTTTCCACTGCTCCAGAGTCCAATTGCGGTGAGCTTTGCACCACTCCAGCAGACCCTTGGCATTGCGCATGGTGATCTTATTAGGCTTGTGTGCGGCTGCTCGGACATGGAACCCCATTTCATGAAGCTCCTGACTAACAGTTCTTGTGCTGACGTTGCTTCCAGAGACGGTTTGGAACTCAGCAGTGAGTGTTGCAACCGAGGACTGACAATTTTTAGGCATTCTGTGAGCTTGTGTGGCCTACCACTTCGCGGCTGAGCCGTTGTTGCTCCTAGACGTTTAACCTTCACAATAACAGAACTTACAGTTAACCGGGGTAGCTCTAGCAGGGCAGAAATTAGACGTTGTCAAGGTGGCATCCTATGTCGGTGCCAAGTGGAAAATCACTGAGCTGTTCAGTAAGGCCATTCTACAGCCAATGTTTATCTATGGAGATTGCATGGCTGTGTGCTCGATTTTATACACCGGTCAGCAACGGGTGTGGTTCGTTTGAAGGGGTGTCCACATACTTTTTTATGTATAGTGTACTTATAAGCTATGGTCGTTTTATTTCATGGACGTTATTAATATACAAAAGGATAGCTCAATCAAATGTCATTATCCATTCAATGTTTTTTTTTCTCCAAGGAAATGTTCTACAGTTGGAAAGGAACTGAAACCCTTGCTTTCCAATGTTTATCATAGGCTAAACATCTAATTGGGACAGTCCAAGTACATTATATGGAAATGAATTAGCATGCCAATGCTAACCATGTGCTAACCAATGTGCCCATTATTGGCAGTTGCTTCATCCATTTGTGACTTATACATAAATGATATATAGCCATGGATTCTTTAAGAATATAATGTATAAATGCCTAGTTCAAATGTCATACCTCATCAGAACCCAAAATATAAGATTGTTTTACTCTAATCTTGTAAACAATGTAAATGTAAACAAACAGTGTATAGCCTCAACATGTTTAAAACTATAATTTTGATATCATGGATGGTCAGTCCTTGCATCCATCCAGAGCTTTTCCCCAAAACAGAGGCGGGGTGGCATTTTTTGGTTTCAAATAAGAATTCTAGCTGCACTCCTCTTTTGAATCCAGCACTAAATAGTGGAGCGCTTACGTCGATCCTCTCTGGCTCTATCGAACCACAAGAACACGTAGTTGACTTTCAGCTTCTCCTCAGCAAACTCCAGCAGGCTGGTGAGCCTGGGGAGAAAGAGAAGGGGGAGAGAATGAGATGATGCACTGTTTTTACATAAGAGAGTGACTTACATAATAATGCAGTGGCAGCTGCAGTGGCCCTTAGAATTAGCTCTGCAGTGTTGGAGAAGACGCTGAGACTGTGCTGGCACCGCGCCAATGCCGTGCCAAGAGGATATTGACATGACACTGATGACATATTACATGACGACGCCGCGTAAATGGCTCATTTCTATTCATAAAAGGAAAGGACTATAGAACAGTGTTCCCCAACCCCAGTCCTCGAGTACCCCGAACAGTACATATTTTTGTAGTGGCCCTGTTGACAAGAAGAAACATACCTGATTCTACTTTTCAAATATTGATCAAGCCCGTGACAAGTTGAATGAGTCAGGTGTTTTTTGTTCGGGACTACTGCAAAAATGTGTGCCGATAGGGGGACTAGAGAGAGAGAGAATAGCCTCCCTGAAAGGCATTTTGTTCAAGTTTTATTAGTCATATGTAAGGGACATGCGTGTAGGGCCGGATTACCGAACAAGCACACAGGGCATGTGCCCCTCGTGACAAAATGTGTAGAATAGCGTTATAAACTGCACATTTTACTCTCCGCACCATGGCAAAATGCTGTAAGTTAGATTTCTTCCACAGAATATCTTCAGGAGCATTAGGAAGTAGAGGCGCTGTTGCACCCTCTTGACTACTGGTGATGTTGTTGGTCCATGTCAAGTCCTCGGTGATGTGGACGCCGAGGAACTTAAAACAATTGACTCTATCAGAAGTCCCATTCATGTGGATCGGAGCAAGTCAACAATCAAATATTTTGTTTTGCTGACGTTGAGGGACTGGCACCGCAATACCAGTTCACTTACCTCCTCCCTTTTAGGTTCACTCGTCGTTGTAGGTTCAGTCCTACAACCATTGAGTTTGTGCAAAGCCACGCAGTTGTGGGTGAACAGGGAGTACAGCAGAGGGCTGAGGACACACCCCTGGGGGGCCCCTTTGTTAAGAGTCAGTGTGGTAGAAGTGTTGTTGCCAATCCTCACAGCCTATGGTCTGCTCGTCAGGAAGTCCAGGATACAGTTGCAGACGGTGGTGTCCAGACCCAGGGCTCTGAGCTTGGTGCCGAGCTTGGAGGGAACAATAGTGTTGAATGCTGAACTGTAGTCAATTAACAGAATTCTCACAAAGGTGTCCCTCTGGTCCAGATCAGAGTATGCGAGTGGAGTTGAGTGTTCGGGAAATCCCACTTATTGCTCATGGAGCGGTGGCTTGCACACCACTCCGGCGCTCCACGTCCTTTCCAACTGCTCCGCTAAAAACCGCTCCTAGCTCAAAATTAAACTGCTGCTCCAAATTCACTCCATTCATTCAAATCACAATTTAACCAACACACATCTATTTTTTTTGACTACCTGGACCTACCATTTGGTTTTGAAGTATTGAAACCAAATCTCCCGAGTGGCGCAGCAGTCTAAGGCACTGCATCTCAGTGCAAGAGGAGTCACTACAGTCTATAGAGGCTGTATCACATCTGGCCGTGATTGGGAATCCAGTCGGGCGACGCACAATTGGCCCGGCGTCGTTCGGGTTTGGCCGGGGTAGGCCATCATTGTAATAATAATAATAATAATAATAATAATTGTAAATAAGAATTTGTTCTTAACTGACTTGCCTAGTTAAATAAAATATGATTTGAATGAAAAGTATTTCAATAAATAACAGGAAAAAGTGACTGTAAAAGGAGCTTATAATTTCAAGTAGGCTACATGTCATATAGTATTAAACAGCATATAAACACTCTAAATAGGTCAGGAGCCAGACAGGTAGCCTAAGAAGGAACGATTAATTTATTATTTAGGCTATATTATTTACATTATTTCAAAGCTATAGCCTTCAAATAAATAAATACTGAATCATTTGAATGTGTGACACTGGGTTGGCAGGGACATTAAGCGCTCAGAATTTAAACATGAAGTTGTATTAAATAATTATAGATTATAAATTGCACATAAACTGTGACTTACTTAGAATTCAATTAAAATTGAAAAAATGCCTTATTAGGCTCAGTCTTACGTGCCTTTTGAATTCATTTTTAGAAACATGAGTTTGACCAGAGTCTGGTCCCTGGAGAGCAGGCCAGCAGAGGAGAATACCCTGTCAACGCTTGCAGAGTCACTGGAGACGCTTAACACCCTTTGTGCCACTCTTACCAGGCTGTGCAGGGATGTGTAGTTTTCTTTCTGTAGGTAGGCCTAAAGGATTTTTAGATAAAATAATCCTATCAAAACTGAAAGCTCATTGAAAGAGGTAATGTGCCAGGCCTATTGGGCCAAAATCAATCATGGTAATAGATAATAGAACGAAAATTAGATCCGATTTTTTGTTGATAAATACTTTGCTACAATGACACACTTAGCTAGCTACCCACCTCGTCCTTTCTGTTAGCATGTGCACACTCCATTGTCCTTATACTATAAATGTTGTCAGAGTATAACTTGCATGTGAAATTAGTAACCTAACAGGCCATCCAACATTTATGTTGGGGTATGTGTCTCAGAGCTGTGGGTATGTGTCTCAGAGCTGTGTGTAACACCCTGCCTGTCTGTCCGTCTGCGTGTGTGTGTGCCTATGCTTACCCCTCTTTGCTGCCCTCCGCCAGTGCCCCAGCGGGGATCTCCAGAAAGAGGCTGTCTGAGGAGAGGGCCGTTTCCCAGCAGGCCGTGCGGCACTCGCTCAGTTGGTAGTG
Organism: Oncorhynchus keta; assembly: GCF_023373465.1. Taxonomy (NCBI): domain Eukaryota; kingdom Metazoa; phylum Chordata; class Actinopteri; order Salmoniformes; family Salmonidae; genus Oncorhynchus; species Oncorhynchus keta. Next base: position 7,595,790 of record NC_068437.1, read on the forward strand.
GAAGTGCAGGATGGCTGGTGTCCCATTGACAGGAGCTGCCCGCGTCACCGTAAGCCTCTCGTCCTTTAGTGGAGAGGAAGGGAGGACAGACGAAAAGGTACATTTCCTGAAGATAATTTGTGTGCTTGCGTCATACAAACTGTTCACACAGCACTCTGACTCCTAGCTCATTTAAGAGAACAGTGGCCTTGGCGTTTTTCAAAAGAGTGGGAATGGGGATTAGAGTATTATGTGAGGTCTAAATTCTCTAAACCTTAAAAAGAATGCAGATGAGATGAGTTTCCCATGGAATATTTGAGATAAAACCAATGAAGTACAGTATATAAACCCTGGATTGCTGATGCTATCTATTGGCCAATGAGAGGCTTAAAAGCCACCAGTCAGCCATATTGGTATTCCCTAGTAGGAGCAGTCTTCCATAGGAATGAATGGAATTCTACAGGATTTCAATTAAATTTTTCAAGAACAAAATTGCATCTATTTAAAGACTGACTGACACAAAAAAATAAAAAATAAATCCCTTTGAAAACAGCCCATGTGGCATCGATATGAGTCAGAAACATTGATTTTTGTGTCAAAATTTACTACAAAGTGTAAATAGGATCATGTTGGTCATAAAGTCAGTCTGGTCTATAAGTTTGGAACCTCAGTGCATCACAACGAGGTTGGGTTTGGATTACAATTATGTCTATCGTGGGTGAAAAGAGACAATAACGAGATGAATGCGTACTGTCGCCTATCATTGAACGTCTGACTGACATGTCGTGACAGCTGCGTCTTAGAAAATAGCATTGAAATATATTGTTCATCTGCAGGCTATTATAATACACTTAAGCCTCAACTGTGAGAGGGTCTACTCATACAATTTTGATTAGATTGTCTTTTAGGTTCAAAAGAATCGTATCTTCTTACATGGTAAGCCTACTGCTGGTAACTGTAGACTATATTGTGCTGGGGGGGGGGCACCGTTGCATTGGACCTTGGCATAAACACCATGGCAATTATGCACTCCAACGGTAATTATATGCAACATGCTTCAATCCACTGTAGGCCTAACTAACAATGTAATTATTACCCCAGCATCACTGCCGGAGTGCAGTTTCTCTGGACCACCGCAAGGTCGGAGTCCAGACAGGCTAGGCCTATTTTAGGAAACTTTCTGAATGGACATAGAGAGAATTAGCAAACTGATACACACATACACACTTTAAAAGGACCCATCAACCAAAGCCACCTGCAGCGCATCGCACTCAGACACATAAGCAAATCAATTTCTCATTTCCCCAAAAACCTTGCCTTAGCTTTAAATCCTTTCTGTAGGATATCAAAAACTAGTCTACATTATTGGAGTATGCTAAACCAATGTAGCCTATCATGTAAATTGAGGGGGAATGTTCAAATCAAATCGTATTTGTCACATGCGTCAAAAACCAACAGGCTTTACCGTGAAAAGCTTACAACAATGCAGTTTTAAGGTGAAGATAGAGACAGCTGTGATATACAATGCCTTCTGAATGTATTCACATCCATTGACTGTTTCCACATTTTGTTGTGTTACAAATTGGGATTATAATGGATTTAATTGTATTTTTTTATTGACGATCTACACAAAATACTCTAAAAGAAATTCTAACACTTTTAAAGATGAATGAAAAATAAAACACTAATATATCCTGATTAGATATATTGTAGTCAATACATGTTAGAATCACCTTTGGCAGCGATTACAGCTCGAGTATTTTGGGGGTAAGTCTAAGAGCTTTGCACACCTGGATTGTACAATATTTGCCCATGTATTATTTTTGTTTAACTCTTCAAGCTCTGTCAAGTCAGTTGTTGATCATTACTTGAAATCCATTTGAAAGTTCTGCCATAGATTTAAGTCGGTTTAAAATCAAAACTTTAATTAGGTCACTCAATGTTCAATGTTGTCTTGGTAAGGAACTCCTGTGTATATTTGGCCTTGAGTTTTAGCATATTGTCCTGCTGAAAGGTGATTTGTCTCCCGGGGTCTGTTGCAAAGCAGACAGAACCAGGTTTTCCTCTAGGATTTTGCCTGTGCTAAGCTCTATTTGGTTTCTTTTTATAAAAAAAATAAAATTAAACTCCATAATCCTTGTAGTTGACAAGCATACCCATGCGATGCAGCCACCACTATGCTTGAAAATATGCACCCATAGTCCATGCAATTTGTGACTTAATCAAACGTTTACTCCTGAATGTATTTAGGCTTGCAATAACAAAGAGGTTGAATACTTATTGATGAAAGACATTTCAGCTTTACTTAAAAATTCAAAATAAATAATTTCAAAACATTTCGAATAACAAAATTCTACTTTGCCATTGTGTGGTATTGTGTGTAGATCAGTGGCACATCTCAAATTGACAACCATTCGAAAATAGAAAACACATAAACGCAACCTGTCCATAGCCTATTAGCCGTTGATTAATTTTAGTGAAGCATTGGGTAGTTATGTTGACACTAAGCCTGCATTTACATTTTAGTGCTTTATCTAAATCTGTGACACCACTTATTGATATGGGTAACCTAAACTCTGGCGGATATTTCACTGTTCCCTTCTTGTAATTCACGCATCTCCGCTGGCAACTACCCTATCCCTTCGCCCTCTCTCTAGCTCTTAAGCAAGTAGCCTAGGCTATACTGAAAATTATTCGCTCTGGTGTGATGTGATCCCATTGGCTAAATTGATACATTGTCACAATGATGCATGGCAAAAAAAAAAAAAAAAAAAAAAAACTGGCAGAACTATTCAAACATTCATTCACACAATGAACCCACAGACCTGTCAGCAGCAGACTGTCAGTGGCAGGCTATATAGCCATCCCTGTATTTTTTGTTGTCTTAAAAAGATTCTGATAATGTCTCCAGTCATATAAAATGTACATTTTTGCCAGGCAGAGAAATTAGAAGAAATGTCTCTCTATTTGCCATTTCTAACATAGGCATTGGAATTCTTCCATGCAGCTCTCACACAGTAGCGTAGGCTACATATACCTACAATAAAGCAATGGTTTTGTAAAGTTTTATATCGGACTATATGCGTTTATGCAAACAAATTATAAAAACAGGATCATCGAATAGTATCATTAATTCAGTGCCTGTGTTTGTAGCCATGCGTTGAATTTTAGGCTAGGCTAAATGTTGTTAGAGATCAAATTGTTTTGTACTGTTTAAAACAAAGTTTTACAATATCATGGAAAGAAAAATACATACTGAACAAAAATATAAACCCAGCATGTAAAGCGTTGGTCCCATGTTTCATGAGCTGAAATAAAAGATCCCTGAAATTTTCCATATACACAAAAAGCTTATTTCTCTCAAATTGTGAGCATTTCTCCTTTGCCAAGATAATTCAAGTTGAGGGACCGTGCTTGAGGGACCATGCTTACTGCAGGAATGTCTACCAGAGCTGTTGTCAGAGGATTGAATGTTAATTTCTCCACCATAAGTCGCCCATTTCATTTTAGAGAATTTGGCTATATGTCCAACCGGCCTCACAACCGTAGACCACGTGTAACTACGCCAGCCCAGGACCTCCACATTGTGCTTCTTCACCTGCGAGGTCATCTGAGACAAGCCACCCGGACAGCTGATGAAACTGAGAAGTATTTCTGTCTGTAATGAAGCCTATGCCACACCCATGGCTGCACCCCTGCCCAATCATGTGAAATCCATAGATTAGGGCCTAATGAATTTATTTAAATTGACCGATTTCCTTATACAAACTGTATCTCAGTCAAAATTGATGACATTGTTCCATGTTGCATTTATATTTTTTTCAGTATAGTTTAAGCAGGGCTTCCCACCCCTGTTCCTGGAGAGCGTCCTGTAGGTTTTGCCTCCAACCCTAATCTAGCACACCTGATTCTAATAATTAGCTGAGTCAGGTTGGTTATAAACTGGGAAAGAAACTAAATCATTGTCGAAATGTCCTGGACCATAGGCAATATAATAATAGCGAAGTCCAATGTTCTGCAATAATAATAATAATAATAATAATAATAATAATAATAATAATAAGAGGGCAGCATCATAGCCATAGCCACGGAAAGGGTGCTGAAGCACCCCCTGAAAAATCTGGAATATATACAGTACCAGTCAAAAGTTTGGATACACCTACTCATTCAAGGGTTTTTCTTATTTTTTTAAACTATTTTCTACATTGTAGAATAATAGTGAAGATATCAAACCGATGAAATAACGCATATCGAACCATGTAGTAACATTTTTAAAAATCAAAATATATTTTAGATTCCTCAATGTAGCCAACTTTGCCTTGATGACAGCTTTGTACACTTTTGGCATTCTCTCAACCAGCTATTAGATTACTCTGCCAATAAAAAACATATAATCAACATGTAGATGTTTGTAATGTGTTCATGGTGACGTGTAAGTAGTTATTATTAGTGTCAGTTTATCTTTTGATAAAGCGAGGCAGGCGAGGCAGGCTAACCTTAGCTAGTGAGGCAGGCTAGCTTACGGTTTTTGTTTTGCTAACATTAGCGTAGTTCGCTAGCTAGCTAGCTCGCTACCTCATTACAACTTAGGTCGTAGCGCATACAAGTTTGTGTATTGTCATTTTGGTTGTGAAGTGCAATTTCAAAAAATGTCCTTTCTTTATAACAAAATGCAATTGACCACTTGGCTGTCTATTGTATCAACTTGTCACAGGCCCTCCCAGTCAACACCACCTCATAAGATGAGGAAGTACATTGTTTATGAAGATTGGCTGCTGCAGTTGTTCGAAAGATGACCAGTTTGCAGCCGAGCATGCAACATCGAGAGGACCAACAAGGGGACCCTCAGCATTACACAGACATGGCCTCGCTGTGAGCCTTCCTATAAATGAAACAGGGAGGCCACTTGAATCAGGTTAGTGACATCTGTCCCAATTCACCTTCATAACCTAGGCTGGTGGAATCAGCCTGATTGCTGTGTTTTACCATTCTATTTCACATATCATGATATCTGAAGTGAAATAGACAGGAAGGTGAATGCAGCGATCAGGTTGGTTCCACCATACTAATCATAACCACCATTTTGATAATGTAATCAGTGCTTTGTGTTTGTGTGTTCGTGTGACTGACCAGTTTCTTTGATGAGGGGCCAGGAGCCGATCTATGCTGCCATGCCCATCAATGGGGCCCTGGCAAAGACCTTACCTCCTGCTTCACCTCTTGCCTGCTCACCAACGGTCGTCGATGGGGAGATCAGAATTAGGTAGGTCTAGTCTGACCTGTTCAACATGTTTGTCAGATATCACCTATCCTAACTGCCATCGGTAATTGAACAGTGACTGTGAGTGTGTTTTCATAGATGCATCTCTGGAGCCGGCACTTGGAGACTTGCAAGATGTGATGGAGTACTGACCGGCAGATAGGCTTGATGCTAACATCTCCGAATGGAGAGAGACCTGGCACTTAACACATCCACAATGTGGGACTGAAGGTGATTACTAATAATACAGTACAGCAGAAATGTCTAGTATTTGCAACACCCTTTTCATTATTTTAATTCCATTGGAGACACCAGTTAGTCCTCTCACTCAAACCCTTGTCATGTTTTTGTCTTATGTTTGACCTACCACACATTTTCCAGGAATATTCTTATAAATGTTCCTGAATGTATCCAGAGTATTTTCAGATTTCGTTGCTGCGAAAAGTACAGTAAATGTCAAATTCACATAAAATCAAGCAGAATGTTTGGATTCATTCGTGTCAGGTGAGCTGTTGTGTCCTCGCCTTTGGTCTAATCATTTTCCCATAATCTCAAAACTATACTAGTATATATATATATAAATCACTGAGTAAAACTAATTTCAACATCAGTCAATTCAGAAATTGAACTGGACACAGTATCCAATACGACCCCACCTCTGTTTTTGTTATTAAATGTGTTTAATGTTGACCCTCCACCTCTCTTCTCATTGGTGGTACCTAAAAAAAAACAGAGGGTAACAGCAGAGCTGCGAGCCTTCTGCTGTCAATGAAAGCGCTCTTTCATACCTTAAGGGAAGAATTCGGCAGTACCTGTATGGTTAGTGAGAAAGTCCATATTGCAAATGTACGGTCCCTTACTAGACGTCCGAAATCGTTTGTAAAATTCGCGGACGGCGTCGGGCCGAGCGGCAGGGCCGGACCTACCAGGAAGTCATCAAATGAACGTTGTCGGACATTCGGTTTCCGTTTTACAAAAATAATAAGATTTATGTCATTTTTCCCATGTCCCGGAAATTCCCACAAGAGGGCATAAGCAATCATATGGCTATTGCTACAAAACATCACGATTCACGACGGGGCCTTATCTCGAAAACTGAAAATATTTAGAAGCCGAAACTCGGTGAGCGTAGGGGCGGCATAATGGGCAGTTGGCCCCGAACAAGATGGCGTCTAGGCCTCAACGGTTTTTGAGTTATGGCCATTTATCTGGGATTAAAGGTCCAAAATGAAAATAGAGAAATTATTTTTCCACTTCACGTCAAAGTCAAGGAGCCTCCGGTGTCAATAAAAAAGAACCAGCCATTTATCTATCGTCATTTAAGAGAAATCGTACAACGACACCTTGGTGATGTTCACGGATAGGTGTTTTTTTTTTCAACGGTTACAGATCCAGTTGCAGGTTGTTCTTACGAATCTTTTTAAAGTGTGCTGCGGAGCTCTGCGAGATTTCTGTGATTTTCTATGATTTTCTGAAATAACACACACTCACTAAACCCTCCGTAAATAACTCAGTTCTTAACGTAAAGACTTAAAACTCGGGATTCTGTAAAGGCATACCCCAATCATGATATGAGTTTATTTATAGCTTCCTGTGCCAACCGGAAGTGCCTTTAATGGTGTCACAGTGGCAGTTTCCATGGGTTAAAAAGGTCAGATCTTTTCAAAACTTCATATGTGTGACTAGGTAACCCTCGTGAACTGTAAATCAGTCATTTCTCCCAGCAGATGTCAAAGAAAAGCTCTCACACGCACACACAGCAAGGATGGAGTGAAAAAGTGTGGTTCTTAAAGACACAGAGAGCAGGCAATGGCATAAACATAATGTCTAGGCCGTGCCGAGTTCAACGAGATATCCCGCTTGACCGTAGCTCGCTCGGTCTGAGCGCAGCGACCATTAGAAAAGTAGGCCCAAATGAAGCCTGCCCCACAACGTCATTTGCTTTTGGGTGACAGTGAGAGAACCGTTAGGGTGAGAAGCACAATTCGACCTCAGGTATGTTCCTAAGGTCCTTCCGATCCGTGCAAGCCTAACGTTGACAGTGTGGCATTAACCCTTAATAGTTAAAAGATGGTGTTTACTTCAAAAAGTTTGCATTGATTTCTCTCCCCATAGGAATACATTGCCTTTACCCCTAAATTCAACCTGAAGTCTATATGGGTTATGAATGCCGTATGAACCTGTCTTTGGTAACAGTCCATCAGGCCAGTATGAGGTCTACCTGTGTTGATTCTAAGCTTCCTGGACCAACCGGAAGTGGTTAAAATCACCCTAAAAGTGTTTTTCCATTACCTGCCTGCAGTTTGATAGACATAGTGCATTCAACCCTGTGTAAATCAGTCAATTCTTAACGTAAGGACTTAAAACTCAGGATTCTGTAAAAGCATAGCCCAGTGAGGATATGTGTTGACTTATAGCTTCCTGTGACAACCGGAAGTGCCTTAATTGGTGTCTCAGGGGCTGTTTCGAGGGGTTAAAAAAGTCAGATCTGTCCAAAACTTCATATGTGTGATTAGGCAACCCCCATGAACTGTAAATCAGTCATTTTTCCCATAAAATTTCAAAGGAAAACTAAATCACACAGACACACAACTTGGAAGGAGGGACGTATTGGGGGTTGTAGAGACAGACAGTGCCTCCAATAGTTAGCTTTGTTCGAGCTAAAAAGAACCGTCAGACCTAGAGTTCCGAAACTTTAGAAACCTGTTCTAGACCTCGGGTCGATAGTGCGTGGTGAGTTAGGTGGCTCTAGAAGGTTCTCGGACCGAGAAATAGCCTCGTACATTTGCAATGATTTCAATTCATTTTGACCATTACGAAAATGGCGACATTTAGAAAAGTCTCAGAGACACAAGACTAGGTGCATTGGAACCGGCTCGGCCCATAGAGACGGACCCCAACGTTTCGGTCCGATAGCTCATTCAAGGACCCCATAGCAAGGCATGGAAAAAAGTGGATTTTCAGCACCAATTAGGGTTTTACTCGGGCACCGAAGGACCTATCGAGCCGAAACTCGGGATTCGGGGTCGCCTCACATAGGCCTTCACATAATGTCTGACCTGGACCCGCAGCTAGAACGTAACTATGTGTTTTACGTTTTTATTATGTTTTAAACTAAAGGCGCTGTGAATTATGGGCCTGCTCTGACATATATGATAGTTGGCTTCTAAATGAGTTGGAAAAAGTGGGTTTGGTGTCAATTGGTATCAGTTTGGTGTCAAAATGACATCTAATTGACTGGTGGACACTGACTTGCTAGTTGACTTTTGTACATTAGCAATATGTTTAAACGGAGAGGGACCATCACCAAAATGGCATTCTGAAATCAACACAAAAAATGGCATCACCATAGTCTCCAGGCTGTGCAGAGTTCAACGAGACGCCCCGCTTGACCGTAGCTCGCTCTGAGTGCAGCGACCTTGAAAGAAGGCGCAAAAGGAAGCCTGGCCCTCAATGTCATTTGCTTTTGGGTGACAGTGAGAGAACCGTTAGGGTGAGAAGCACAATTCGACCTCAGGTACGTTCCTAAGGTCCTTCCGATCCGTGCAAGCCTAACCTTGACCGTGTGGCATTAACCCTTAATAGTTAAAAGAAGGTGTTTACTTCAAAGAGTTTGCATTGACTTCTCTCCCCATAGGAATACATTGCCTTTACCCCTAAATTCAACCTGAAGTCTATATGGGTTATGAATGCCGTATGAACCTGTCTTTGGTAACAGTCCATCAGGCCAGTATGAGGTCTACCTGTGTTGATTCTAAGCTTCCTGGACCAACCGGAAGTGGTTAAAATCACCCTAAAAGTGTTTTTCCATTACCTGCCTGCAGTTTGATAGACATAGTGCATTCAACCCTGTGTAAATCAGTCAATTCTTAACGTAAGGACTTAAAACTCAGGATTCTGTAAAAGCATAGCCCAGTGAGGATATATGTTGACTTATAGCTTCCTGTGACAACCGGAAGTGCCTTAATTGGTGTCTCAGGGGCTGTTTCGAGGGGTTAAAAAAGTCAGATCTTTTCAAAACTTCATATGTGTGACTAGGTAACCCTCATGAACTGTAAATCAGTCATCTCTCCCAACAGATGTCAAAGAAAAGCTCTCACACGCACACACAGCAAGGATGGAGTGAAAAAGTGTGGTTCTCAAAGACACAGAGAGCAGGCAATGGCATAAACATAATGTCTAGGCCGTGCCGAGTTCAACGAGATATCCCGCTTGACCGTAGCTCGCTCGGTCTGAGCGCAGCGACCATTAGAAAAGTAGGCCCAAAATGAAGCCTGCCCCACAACGTCATTTGCTTTTGGGTGACAGTGAGAGAACCGTTAGGGTGAGAAGCACAATTCGACCTCAGGTACGTTCCTAAGGTCCTTCCGATCCGTGCAAGCCTAACGTTGACCGTGTGGCATTAACCCTTAATAGTTAAAAGAAGGTGTTTACTTCAAATAGTTTGCATTGATTTCTCTCCCCATAGGAATACATTGCCTTTACCCCTAAATTCAACCTGAAGTCTATATGGGTTATGAATGCCGTATGAACCTGTCTTTGGTAACAGTCCATCAGGCCAGTATGAGGTCTACCTGTGTTGATTCTAGGCTTCCTGGACCAACCGGAAGTGGTTAAAATCACCCTAAAAGTGTTTTTCCATTACCTGCCTGCAGTTTGATAGACATAGTGCATTCAACCCTGTGTAAATCAGTCAATTCTTAACGTAAGGACTTAAAACTCAGGATTCTGTAAGTTTCTATGTCAATCAAGACATGGGTTTACTTATAGCTTCCTGTGCCAACCGGAAGTGCCTTTAATGATGTCACAGTGGCAGTTTCAAGGGTTAAAAAGGTCAGATCTTTTCAAAACTTCATATGTGTGACTAGGTAACCCTCATGAACTGTAAATCAGTCATTTCTCCCAACAGATGTCAAAGAAAAGCTCTCACACGCACACACAGCAAGGCTGGAGTGAAAAAGTGCGGTTCTCAAAGACACAGAGAGCAGGCAATGGCATAAACATAATCTCTAGGCCGTGCCGAGTTCAACGAGATATCCCGCTTGACCGTAGCTCGCTCGGTCTGAGCGCAGCGACCATTAGAAAAGTAGGCCCAAAATGAAGCCTGCCCCACAACGTCATTTGCTTTTGGGTGACAGTGAGAGAACCGTTAGGGTGAGAAGCACAATTCGACCTCAGGTACGTTCCTAAGGTCCTTCCGATCCGTGCAAGCCTAACGTTGACCGTGTGGCATTAACCCTTAATAGTTAAAAGAAGGTGTTTACTTCAAATAGTTTGCATTGACTTCTCTCCCCATAGGAATACATTGCCTGCACCCCTAAATTCAACCTGAAGTCTATATGGGTTATGAATGCCGTATGAACCTGTCTTTGATAACAGTCCATCAGGCCAGTATGAGGTCTACCTGTGTTGATTCTAGGCTTCCTGGACCAACCGGAAGTGGTTAAAATCACCCTAAAAGTGTTTTTCCATTACCTGCCTGCAGTTTGATAGACATAGTGCATTCAACCCTGTGTAAATCAGTCAATTCTTAACGTAAGGACTTAAAACACAGGATTCTGTAAAAGCATAGCCCAGTGAGGATATGTGTTGACTTATAGCTTCCTGTGCCAACCGGAAGTGCCTTAATTGGTGTCTCAGGGGCTGTTTCGAGGGGTTAAAAAGTCAGATCTGTCCAAAACTTCATATGTGTGATTAGGCAACCCCATGAACTGTAAATCAGTCATTTTTCCCATAAAATTTCAAAGGAAAACTAAATCACACAGACACACAACTTGGAAGGAGGGACGTATTGGGGGTTGTAGAGACAGACAGTGCCTCCAATAGTTAGCTTTGTTCGAGCTAAAAGAACCGTCAGACCTAGAGTTCCGAAACTTTAGAAACCTGTTCTAGACCTCGGGTCGATAGTGCGTGGTGAGTTAGGTGGCTCTAGAAGGTTCTCGGACCGAGAAATAGCCTCGTACATTTGCAATGATTTCAATTCATTTTGACCATTACGAAAATGGCGACATTTAGAAAAGTCTCAGAGACACAAGACTAGGTGCATTGGAACCGGCTCGGCCCATAGAGACGGACCCCAACGTTTCGGTCCGATAGCTCATTCAAGGACCCCATAGCAAGGCATGGAAAAAGTGGATTTTCAGCACCAATTAGGGTTTTACTCGGGCACCGAAGGACCTATCGAGCCGAAACTCGGGATTCGGGGTCGCCTCACATAGGCCTTCACATAATGTCTGACCTGGACCCGCAGCTAGAACGTAACTATGTGTTTTACGTTTTTATTATGTTTTAAACTAAAGGCGCTGTGAATTATGGGCCTGCTCTGACATATATGATAGTTGGCTTCTAAATGAGTTGGAAAAAGTGGGTTTGGTGTCAATTGGTATCAGTTTGGTGTCAAAATGACATCTAATTGACTGATGGACACTGACTTGCTAGTTGACTTTTGTACATTAGCAATATGTTTAAACGGAGAGGGACCATCACCAAAAGTGACATTCTGAAATCAACCCTAACGAGCCATGGAGATGAACCAGAATCACTGCCCAGCTATCCCGAGTTCATCGGGCCAGTCAATTTCACATTCCTGCAGGATTTTTATAGCATGACAAATTCGTGATGGTACCTGCCCATTGAACCATATTGCAAATGCACAGTGACTTTGCAAAAGTGAGAAAACATAAACAAATGGACATGATGAAATCAACACAACGAGTGATGGAAATGTACAACTATCACTGCTCAGCCATCCTGTGTTCATCAGACCAGTCAATTTTGCATTTTTGAGCATGTCAAATTTCATATGGTAAATGCACATTGAAACATATTGCAAATGCGCGCGCACTTGCAATATGATTCTATAGTGTAAAAACATCACCTAATGGACATGATGAAATCAACACAACGAGTGATGGAAATGTACAACTATCACTGCTCGGCCATCCTGTGTCCATCAGACCAGTCAATTTTGCATTTTTGAGCATGTCAAATTTCATATGGTAAATGCACATTGAAACATATTGCAAATGCGCGCGCACTTGCAATATGATTCTATAGTGAAAAACATCACCTAATGGACATGATGAAATCAACACAACGAGTGATGGAAATGTACAACTATCACTGCTCGGCCATCCTGTGTCCATCAGACCAGTCAATTTTGCATTTTTGAGCATGTCAAATTTCATATGGTAAATGCACATTGAAACATATTGCAAATGCGCGCGCACTTGCAATATGATTCTATAGTGAAAAACATCACCTAATGGACATGATGAAATCAACACAACGAGTGATGGAAATGTACAACTATCACTGCTCGGCCATCCTGTGTCCATCAGACCAGTCAATTTTGCATTTTTGAGCATGTCAAATTTCATATGGTAAATGCATTGAAACATATTGCAAATGCACTTGCAATATGATTCTATAGTGAAAAACATCACCTAATGGACATGATGAAATCAACACAACGAGTGATGGAAATGTACAACTATCACTGCTCGGCCATCCTGTGTCCATCAGACCAGTCAATTTTGCATTTTTGAGCATGTCAAATTTCATATGGTAAATGCACATTGAAACATATTGCAAATGCGCGCGCACTTGCAATATGATTCTATAGTGAAAAACATCACCTAATGGACATGATGAAATCAACACAACGAGTGATGGAAATGTACAACTATCACTGCCCGGCCATCCTGTGTTCCCATCAATTTTGCGAGCATTAATATCAGAATGACCGGTAAAGCATTTACAACCATATTTTTATTTTTGGGTTACCAGTTGCACAACAATGCACGTGCATTTGCAATATGATTCTATAGTGAAAAACATCACCTAATGGACATGATGAAATCAACACAACGAGTGATGGAAATGTACAACTATCACTGCTCGGCCATCCTGTGTCCATCAGACCAGTCAATTTTGCATTTTTGAGCATGTCAAATTTCATATGGTAAATGCCATTGAACATATTGCAAATGCACGCGACTTGCAATATGATTCTATAGTGTAAAACATCACCTAATGGACATGATGAAATCAACACAACGAGTGATGGAAATGTACAACTATCACTGCTCGGCCATCCTGTGTTCATCAGACCAGTCAATTTTGCATTTTTGAGCATGTCAAATTTCATATGGTAAATGCATATTGAAACATATTGCAAATGCATTTTGCAATATGATTCTATAGTGAAAAACATCACCTAATGGACATGATGAAATCAACACAACGAGTGATGGAAATGTACAACTATCACTGCTCGGCCATCCTGTGTCCATCAGACCAGTCAATTTTGCATTTTGAGCATGTCAAATTTCATATGGTAAATGCACAGTCCACATATTGCAAATGCGCGCGCACTTGCAATATGATTCTATAGTGTAAAAACATCACCTAATGGACATGATGAAATCAACACAACGAGTGATGGAAATGTACAACTATCACTGCCCGGCCATCCTGTGTCCATAGACCAGTCATTAATTGCATTTATTTACAACCATATTTTTATTTTTGGGTTACCAGTTGCACAACAATGCACGTGCATTTGCAATATGATTCTATAGTGAAAAACATCACCTAATGGACATGATGAAATCAACACAACAGTGATGGAAATGTACAACTATCACTGCTCGGCCATCCTGTGTTCATCAGACCAGTCAATTTCACATTCCTGCAGGATTTTTATAGCATGACAAATTTCGTGATGGTACCTGCCCATTGAACCATATTGCAAATGCACAGTGACTTTGCAAAATTCTATAGTGAAAAACATCAAATGGACATGATGAAATCAACACAACAGGTGATGGAAATGTACAACTATCACTGCTCAGCCATCCTGTGTCCATCAGACCAGTCAATTTTGCATTTTTGAGCATGTCAAATTTCATATGGTAAATGCACATTGAAACATATTGCAAATGCGCGCACTTGCAATATGATTCTATAGTGAAAAACATCACCTAATGGACATGATGAAATCAACACAACGAGTGATGGAAATGTACAACTATCACTGCTCGGCCATCCTGTGTCCATCAGACCAGTCAATTTTGCATTTTTGAGCATTTCAAATTTCATATGGTAAATGCACATTGAAACATATTGCAAATGCGCGCGCACTTGCAATATGATTCTATAGTGTAAAAACATCACCTAATGGACATGATGAAATCAACACAACGAGTGATGGAAATGTACAACTATCACTGCTCGGCCATCCTGTGTTCCCATAGCGGGCATTAATATCAGAATGACCGGTAAATGCATTCACAACCATATTTTCATTTTTGGGTTACCAGGTGCCTATTTTCAATCACCAGTTGCACAACATGCGTATCCATCAGAATATTTTAAACAGTCCATAAAGCACTCAGGACTGCCCCCATAGATAGAGGGCCGTAGTAGGGTACTCCCATAGCGGGCATGGATAATAGGAGTCCCGTAAATGCATTTACAACCATATTTTAATTTTTGGGTTACCAGTTGCACAACAATGCACGTGCATTTGCAATATGATTCTATAGTGAAAAACATCACCTAATGGACATGATGAAATCAACACAACAAGTGATGGAAATGTACAACTATCACTGCTCGGCCATCCTGTGTTCATCAGACCAGTCAATTTCACATTCCTGCAGGATTTTTATAGCATGACAAATTCGTGATGGTACCTGCCCATTGAACCATATTGCAAATGCACAGTGACTTTGCAAAAGTGAGAAAACATAAACAAATGGACATGATGAAATCAACACAACAGGTGATGGAAATGTACAACTATCACTGCTCAGCCATCCTGTGTTCATCAGACCAGTCAATTTTGCATTTTTGAGCATGTCAAATTTCATATGGTAAATGCACATTGAAACATATTGCAAATGCGCGTGCACTTGCAATATGATTCTATAGTGAAAAACATCACCTAATGGACATGATGAAATCAACACAACGAGTGATGGAAATGTACAACTATCACTGCTCGGCCATCCTGTGTCCATCAGACCAGTCAATTTTGCATTTTTGAGCATGTCAAATTTCATATGGTAAATGCACATTGAAACATATTGCAAATGCGCGCGCACTTGCAATATGATTCTATAGTGTAAAAACATCACCTAATGGACATGATGAAATCAACACAACGAGTGATGGAAATGTACAACTATCACTGCCCGGCCATCCTGTGTTCCCATAGCGAGCATTAATATCAGAATGACCGGTAAATGCATTTACAACCATATTTTTATTTTTGGGTTACCAGTTGCACAACAATGCACGTGCATTTGCAATATGATTCTATAGTGTAAAAACATCACCTAACGGAGATGATGAAATCAACACAACGAGTGATGGAAATGTACAACTATCACTGCTCGGCCATCCTGTGTTCATCAGACCAGTCAATTTTGCATTTTTGAGCAAGGTCAAATTTCATATGGTAAATGCACATTGAAACATATTGCAAATGCACGTGCACTTGCAATATGATTATATAGTGAAAAAACATCACAAAATGGACATGATGAAGTCAACACAACGAGTGATGGAAAGGAACAACTATCACTGCCCGGCCATCCCGAGTTCATCAGGCCAGTCAATTTTGCATTTCTGCAGGATTTTTGAGCATGTCAAATTTCTTACGTCATTTGGCCCACAAAAAAAATCCTTATGCACAATTTAAAAAAATATATAAAAAATATGATAATAAAATTGGACAAAAGTATATTCATACAGTTCTTACACATGTGTAATTGACAAAAAAATTGAAAGAATTTCAAAAAACGGTCCAGAAAGCACTTTTTTAAGGGTGTGTGAAGTTTTTTACAAAATTTTGACATTTTTGACTTTTGACTTTTGACTTCCTATGAAATCATATTGGAATTGGACAAAACATATTCCTTATGCGCATGTAAAAAAAAAAAAAATTATGATAATAAAATTGGACAAAAGTATATTCATACAGTTCTTACACATGTGTAATTGACAAAAAAATCGAAAGAATTTCGAAAAACGGTCCAGAAAGCACTTTTTTATGGGTGTGTGAAGTTTTTTACAAAATTTTGACATTTTTGACTTTTGACTTTTGACTTCCTATGAAATCATATTGGAATTGGACAAAACATATTCCTTATGCGCATATAAAAAAAAAAAAAAAAATTATGATAATAAAATTGGACAAAAGTATATTCATACAGTTCTTACACATGTGTAATTGACAAAAAAATCGAAAGAATTTCGAAAACGGTCCAGAAAGCACTTTTTAAGGGGTGATAAGTTTTTGAAAAAAAAGTTCATTTTTTCAAAATTTTACTTTTGGACATTAATTTGGGTTACATATCCAATATGAAAAACCCCGGTGGAGCGCATTTGCCCCCTGTTGAATTTTTAAAGTGTTACAACTGGCAATTACCATATGGCATTTGCAATACACTTTGGATGAATCAACGCCGAATTGGGTGGTATTGGCCAATGTGTATATGGTTTGTCCGATGCCAATGACATGCCATTCATTTTTGTCCAATACAGGGGGCCACTTTGCTGAACCAGGACATTTACATTTACATTTAAGTCATTTAGCAGACGCTCTTATCCAGAGCGACTTACAAATTGGTGACCCACAAGGGTGTGTGCTCAGCCCCCTCTGATACACCCTATTCACCCATGACTAGATGGCCACACATGTCTCCAACTCAATTATCAAGTTTGCAGAGGACACAACAGAAATAGGCCTGATTACCAACAAGGACGACACAGTTACAGAGAGGAGGTCAGGGCTCTGGGAGTGTGGTGCCAGGAAAATAACCTCTCACTCAATGTCGACAAAACAAAGGAGCTGATCGTGGACTTCAGCAAACAGCAGAGGGAGCATGCCCCTATCCACATTGACAGGACTGCAATGGAGAAGGTGGAAAGCTTCAAGTTCCTCGGCAAACACATCACTGATGATCTGAAATTATCCACCTACACAAACAGTGCGGTGAAGAAGGTCAAACAGCACCTCTTCTACCTCAGGAGTCTGAAGAAATCTAGTTTGGCACCAAAAACCAGTCGGGCTGTATCACCGCCTTGTATGGAAACTTCACCGCCCGCAACCACAAAGCTCTCCAGAGGGTAGTGAGGTCTGCCCAACGCATCACCGGGGGCAAACTACCAGCCCTCCAGGACACCTACAGCACTCAATGTCCCAGGAAGGCCATAAAGATCATCAAGGACAACAAACACCCGAGCCACTGCCTGTTCACCCCGCTATCATCCAGAAGGTGAGGTCAGTACAGGTGCATCACAGCTGGCACTGAGAGACTGAAAAACAGCTTCTATCTCAATGCCATCAGAGTTGATGGCACCCGGTTACGTAACCCTGCACCTTAGAGGCTGCTGCCTCATATACGTACATAGACTTGAAATCACTGACCATTATAATAATGGAACACTAGCACTTTAATAATGTTTACATCTTTTTTTCTCATCTCATATGTATATACTGTACTCTATTCTACTGTATTTTAGTCTATGCCACTCAGACATTGCTCATCCTAATATTTATATATTCCTTAATTCCATTATTTTACTTTTAGGTTGTGTGTATTGTGTGTATTTTTGTGAATTGTTAGATATTACTGCACTGTTGGAGCTAGAAACACAAGCACTACACATTTCACTACACCCGCAATATCTGCTAAACATTTTATTATATTTGAAAGATGGAGTTGTCTCCCAGTGTCTGTTGGAAAGCAGACATAACTAGGTTTTCGTCGATGGTTTTTCCTGTTCTTAGCGCTATTATGTTTCTTTTCATCAAAAATGTCCTAGTCTTTGCCGATGACAAGCATATCCATAACATGATGCAGCCTCCACCATGCTTGAAAATATGAAGACGGTGAATTTACCCCAAACATAAGGCGTTGTATTCAGGACATATTTTTAATTTCTTTGCCATATTTCTTGCAGTTTTACTTTAGTGCCTTATTGCAAACAGGGTGCATGTTTTGGAATATTTTTTATTCTGTACAGGCTTCCTTCTTTCAATCTGTCATTTAGGTTAGTATTGTGGAGTAACTACAATGTTGTTGATCCATCCTCAGTTTCGCCTATCACAGACAATAAACTCTGTAACTGTTTTGAAGTCACCATTGGCCTCATGGTGAAATCCTGAGTGGTTTCCTTCCCCTCAGGCAATTGATTTAGTAAGGACACGTATCTTTGTAGTGACCGTGTGTATTGATACACCGTCCAAAGTGTAATTAATAGCTTCACCATGCTCAAAGGGATACTCAATGTCTGCTTTAAAAAAATGTTTTACACATCTACCAGAAGGTGCCCTTCGTTGTGAGGCATTGGAAAACCTCTCTGGTCTTTGTTGTTGAATCTGTGTTTGAAATTCACTGCTCGACTGAGGGACCTTACAGATAGTTGTATCTGTGGGGTACAGAGAGGAGGTAGTCCTTCATTATTGCACACAGAGTGATCCCATGCAACTTATTATGTGCCTTGTTAAGCAAAGGGGTTGAATACTTATTGACTCAAGACATTTCAGCTTTTCATTTCTAATTAGAATGTACAAATGTCTAAAAACATAAATCCATTTTGACATTATTGTGTGTAGGCCAGTGACACAAAATCTTAATTTAAAACATTTTAAATTTAGGCTGTAACACAACAAAATGTAAAAATATTCAAGGGGTGTTAATACTTTCTGAAGGCACTGTAGTTAGTTGACATGTTACTGATAGTACAGTACGTAGCGAGTCCATCTGTAAATGATTCACAGACCATCCAAATAAAGTGTTACCCAGTTTTGTTCCACCATCTTGGTTTGTACAGTGGATCACTCTGAGAAAGATACATTAACCCAGTATCCACCAAGTTAGTCAAACAAACTGACCCAAACACCACTAATAATAATGTGTCACTGTTCAATGGAGGTGTCACGTTCTGACCTTTATTTCCTGTGTTTTGTATTTAGTTAGTATGGTCAGGGCGTGAGTTGGGTGGGCAGTCTATGTTTGTTTTTCTATGTTTTGGTTATTTCTATGTTTCGGCCTAGTATGGTTCTCAATCAGAGGCAGGTGTCATTAGTTGTCTCTGATTGAGAATCATACTTAGGTGGCCTGGGTTTCACTGTGTGTTTGTGGGTGATTGTTCCTGTCTCTGTGTGTGCACCAGATAGGACTGTTTTTGAGTTTTCACATTTCTTGTTTTTGTTAGTTTGTTCATGTGTACCTTAATGTATTAAAAGTACCATGGACAATTACCACGCCGCGTATTGGTCCTCTGATCCGTTTCGCCTCTCCTCTTCGGAAGAAGAGGGGAAATTCATTACAGAATCACCCACCAAAATCGGACCAAGCGGCGTGGTAAAGGACAGCGACGACAGCAGCAGCATCAACAACAGAGACCACCATCACAGGACTCCTGGACATGGGAGGAGATACTGAACGGAGAGGGACCCTGGGCACGGGCTGGGGAAAATCGCAGCCCCAAAGCAGAGCTGGAGGCAGCGAAAGCTGAGCGGCGGCAATATGAGGAGCTAGCACGGCAGTGCGACAGGTACGAGAGGCAGCCCCAAATTTTTTTGGGGGGGCACACGAGGTGTGGTACTAAGCCAGGTAGCAGACCTGAGCTCACTCCTCGTGCTTATGATAAGCAGCGCATTACTGGTCAGGCACCGTGTTATGCGGTTAAGCGCACGGTGTCGCCAGTGCGTGTCCATAGCCCGGTGCGCTATAGGGCAGCCCCCGAGAGTGCCATGCGAGTGTGGGCATTGAGCCAGGCCGTATGGTGCCTGCTCAGCGGGTCTGGTCGCCGGTACGCAGTCTTGGTCCAGGTTATCCTGCGCCGGCTCTGCGTGCTGTGTCTCCGGGGCGCTGGGAGGGTGCAGTGCGTCCTCTGCCTGCGCTCCGCTCGTACCGGGCAACTGTGGGAGTGGAGCCTAGGGGAGAGGTGCGTGTAGTAAGCACTAGATCTCCCGTGCTTACCCACAGCCCGGTTCAACCTGTGCCTGCACTCTGGAGGGTCCGGGCTAGAGTAGTTGTCCAGCCTGGGGAAGTGGTGCCAAGGTTGCGCACCAGAGCTCCAGTGCTCCCTCACAGCCCGGTCTTTCAGGCTCCTCCTAACACCAAGCCTCCTGAAGGTCTCCCCAGCCTGGTGGTTCCTGTGGCAGCCCCACGCACCAGGCTGTCTCTCAGTCTCCTCCCTGCAGGTGCTCCTGCCTGTCCGGCGCCGCTGCCGGAGCGTCCCGCCTGTCCGGCGCCGCTGCCGGAGCGTCCTGCTCCGTTGCCGGAGCGTCCCGCCTGCCCGGCACCGCTGCCGGAGCCTCCCGCCTGTCCGGCGCCGCTGCCGGAGCCCCTCAGCCCAGAGGCGCCAGAGCCCCTCAGCCCAGAGGCGCCAGAGCCCCTCAGCCCAGAGGCGCCAGAGCCCCTCAGCCCAGAGGCGCCAGAGCCCCTGCCCCTCTGTCCAGAGCTTCTGCCCCTCTGTCCCGAGCTGCCCCTCTGTCCAGTGGGGTCATTGAGAGGGGTTGCCATGGTGAGAAGGCCACGGAGGCGGACAATAAAGCGGACTAAGACAATGGTGAAGTGGGGTCCGCGTCCCGCGCCAGAACCGCCACCGCGGACAGACGCCCACCCAGACCCTCCCCTATAGGTCAAGGTTTTGCGGCCGGAGTCCGCACCTTTGGGGGTACTGTCACGTTCTGACCTTTATTTCCTGTGTTTTGTATTTAGTTAGTATGGTCAGGGCGTGAGTTGGGTGGGCAGTCTATGTTTGTTTTTCTATGTTTTGGTTATTTCTATGTTTCGGCCTAGTATGGTTCTCAATCAGAGGCAGGTGTCATTAGTTGTCTCTGATTGAGAATCATACTTAGGTGGCCTGGGTTTCACTGTGTGTTTGTGGGTGATTGTTCCTGTCTCTGTGTGTGCACCAGATAGGACTGTTTTTGAGTTTTCACATTTCTTGTTTTTGTTAGTTTGTTCATGTGTACCTTAATGTATTAAAAAGTACCATGGACAATTACCACGCCGCGTATTGGTCCTCTGATCCGTTTCGCCTCTCCTCTTCGGAAGAAGAGGAGGAAATTCATTACAGGAGGCCTTGCCTGTCTGAGGGAGAAGTGTAGGCAGAGGATTTTAACAATGTCAGGGATTCCTGCGACGCCCACAATACTAACATTACATTGTTTTACATTACTCTTGTTGTCTTGCTTTATTTTCAGTATGAGGTTCTTGGATGTCTTCCTGTCACGCTAGTAAACAAGCACTCCAAATTACCAATTAAATTGGCATGGCCCAAAAGGTCCACAATTAGGTTGTGGATTTTACAATGAAGGGGATTTGATGTGTAAACAGTCACATGTGCACACACTCACATGTGTTCTGTACACACACAGGGGCGGTTTCACGGACACAGATTAAGCCTAATCCTAGACTAACTTGCACTTTTAAACTGGACTAAATTAAATGGCATTTCTCAGATGGTTCAATACTGTCTCAGACTTGCCCTAGTCTAGATTTAAAAAGTCTGATTTCCAAAAGGACGAATAGAGTTAAGCTAGATCTAAGTGAAGCCTTAAATGAAACCCGGCCAGAGGCATGTTTAACTTCAGATTAATGGATGTTGGTCCCCAGGTTGACCTTGGCAGTGGAGGAAAAAGGATTACCTGGACTATTTCAATGATGATCAAAGAGCATCACCAAGACCATCCAGAAAGGTGGTTATAGACAGGATCAACCCTACGAATGACTTCTAAGTAATCAATTTTCGTGACTATTTCCATAAAGAAAATGTAGCTCATTTAATTTGTTTGCTTGAGGCAAGGCTTCCATCTGACTCTCTTAGGGAAGACACTCTCTTCCCTACAATTACTGATCACCTTCAGTTTTTTGGCATCTGGAACCTTCCATCGTGAAACAGTAGTTTTGTGTGTAAGTGAACCAACTGTATGCAGCATCATTCAAAGTCTGTAATGCTATATGTGAGCTGAAAGACAATTACATTAAGTTCCCTGATGCTGGCGCCCAAGCCAACTACAAGGTCGAGTTCTATAAATATGGGAACTTCCCTGGAGTCATTGGCTGTATAGCGATCGATGTCATATTCCCATCAAGTGTCCCTGGTTCTAAACAAATGTATAAAGTGCTCTAGGACCTGAGCAGTTTCTAGTGTCTCAGAAACACATTGCACTTTCAACCAAGAAGATGCTGCATTGTCATGATTGGAACAGCAGTTTTTCACAATTACCTCAAACCTGATGAATCCTCGCATTGAAGATGAGGATGACCCAGATGTTCCCATGGTTGAGGAAGACAATGACAGAAATGGACGAGCCTGCAAAGATAGCTCAAGTGATTGAAGCAAACAATAGCATGGATTGGTAACAAAAGGTTTTTACTTCCCAAATGGAAATATTGTGATCTCAATATTTGGTACTACTGCTGCTTCATGTTCCTCTCCTCCTCCTTCATAGACAACTCAACATAAAGGTTTGCATCTTTATATCATTCTCTCCTTTTCAATACATTAGTTTGCACTCATGAAATTCCATTGCCAGGTTCTCATGCATGCTCAGCCTCTTTGTCTTTGTCGTCAGGCCCAGGTTAGTGACAATCTTTCCCCTGACTGCTGCAGATGTTAATCTTAATCCTGTTTTCCACCTCCAAGCTATGGTGATCATCTGCCTCTAGAAAATGATTACATTGCTGCATTGGAGATCATTATTTCTTCAAGAATTAAGTTCATTACCTTATTTTTATTATAGGAGTGCAAGAGATGACTGACAGCATTACATATTCCCTGCAGTCCGGGATGGAACATGTTGAATGAATGTGTCCTACCAAATGAGGAATGGAGCGGTCCCCGATTTAAAATGTACAAAAAGGTAATCATCGGGGATACCTTCCAAGGGTTGCTGGCTATCAATGATCTCGGTCGACAAGTCCAGGTCAAGAGCAGGTCCACAAAGCCCAGCCCATCAGATGCTACAAACTGCTGGAGCTGAAGAAGAGCGACGTCACACTCACTGTGCCCCAGTCCCCCAACTTTTCTGACCATTTCCGCATGTAATGGCTGAGGGAAAGATTTTGTGTGTATATATCTCTGTGCTCCGTTTTGTTAGTCTGCCTTTTTAATTAGTTTGTAGCTGTACATTAACTGCTCCCTACGAGCAACAGCATCTGTCTTCTTTAAGTAGACTTTTATGTTTTTCCTTACAAAGACAAGACAATATGTGACTCGTTTCAGGAAACTAGGTGTATGTTGCACTTCACAGTAGCGCCATTTGAATATAAACTTGTTTTTTTCAATCAAAATGCATTTGCCTTAATGAAAAACTTGTATGCCATCTGTAAAAACATAGAATTGTTCAATTATGGGCCTAGTTGATTTAACCATAGAAAAAGGCAACAATCTTCCCACTAGCCATGATTGGTTGAGATAATGAGTGGGCTGGACATACCGAGAGATGGATTCGGATTGGTCTGCCATGAAGGACTCTTCTGTCTAACATGAGCTGGTCAGTATGCGTAGGTAATCCTTTCTAACGTGCCTTTTTGAAAGATATCACTTAGTTGAACTGCATAAGTGTTGCTTCCCACTTTCTGGAAGACATAGTTTTGAAATCAGTGGAATTAGAGTATGATTAGCTAAGGAGATGGAGAAAATTCTGGTGTTTAATTGCAAGTATGCAGACAGAGTCAAAAAGACAAAGAAGGCTGTTGTATAAAACATCTATATCCAGATGACATCTTCAAACTAAAGGTAACCATGACATCCGTGACAGAGAGGGAGAAACGCTCATCCATGTATACAGGTAAGAGTCTAGCTAGATACATTTTCAAATATTACACATTTCAACTTTTGTCAAAGTCGCTTTCATTTCAAGTTAAGGTGTACTGTTAGCTAGCTAGCTAATGTTAGCTGATTGGCTAGCTAGCTAATGTTACGTGTATGATCTGTGTAGTGATATTATTCATATCTCAGAGCCATTTGCATTGCTAGTAATAGCCTAATGTTAGCTAGCTAACATTGAACCTGGTTGGTTAGCTACCTGCAGATTCATGCAAGGTAGTAACGTTTTGAGCTGGGATTATGGTTAACTGTTTAGCTAGCTAGCTACATGTCGAAACAAAATACCACTATGAAAGTAACTATTTCAATGGAATGTTTATGATGTCACTGCGACAACTGTTGATAGACGTAGTTGTTAAATTTGCTCTGGCTATGTACTCAGAGCACTTTTGTCTGAGTGTGCCATAGCGCAGAATAACTGACACATTTACGATCGCTCAACACCTGTTGAATATGGCCGGTGTCAGTAAACGTTGGCAAAAAAAGCATAATAAAATTGTTGCCAGCAGGAAAGTTACAGTCACCAACACTGGATAACATAAAAACAGCCTAATCAGCTCTGCTCGCCTCGAGTTAAATGGTCAGAGTGAGCTGTTCTCTCATTTGTGTCTGGAAGTAGCTAGCAAGCTAGCCAACATTAGCCACTTAGCTTGGGTGCTGTTGTTAGATCAGAATGCTTGGATCAACCCTACTCCTCGGACCAGGGCATCCAGTGTGAGCTCTGAGCCCTCCGAGAGCGAAACGCTCTGAATTTATGAACGGACAATCTGACAATGCTCTGAGTTTACCAACACCCAGAGCGCACTCTGGTACTCCAGATTAAATTCACAAACACACCCGTAGTATGAGCCAGCCTTTAGTCTTGAAATGTTTGGTTGTTTAGTACATAGCCTCACATGTGAATCCTTAAAGAGATGGGTGGGGCTAAAGCTTAAGAGGGTGTGAATGATGCTGAATAGGTGTCGACAAAGAAGATCTCTCCAGTAGGTACCAAACATTCAAGGGCCATTTTCTTAAAAGTGAGGTTACAAGTTGAACAACTTTCAAAGCAGAATTACTTTCACATTGTTCCTCAACTGTAGTGTATGATATACCACTTTCTAGCTCTAACTCTCTACTTTTATCCTATGTAAAAACACAATTTAAAATTCTGCTACATAGGACCGAATCGAGCCGGTCAGTCACATAAAGAAATTATATTAGAAATGATGTGTATGATATTCTGTGTTACTTTTCTGTCACATAAAAAGCATGAGCGAATAAACTGTAAGCTATAAAAAGAAATATTGGGTAAAACACCAACCTTTGGCATCCTTGTGCCACTGAGTTAATTTCTGTCACAAATATATTTAGTCTCCACTGTGTTGTGTTACACAAGAAAGCTAGCATTTCAAGGTGACTCTGATTTGTAAAGGTACAACAAAAATACAACAGCTTACCTGGAAGTTGTTAAGCATCCTTTGTTTACTTTTTCATTTGGGTTGAATTCACACACAAATGAAAGTCTAGGCTATTCTTTTCTGGTTTTCGGTTGATGAATCATGCTGTTTGTTCTCCATAATTGGGTGGTTTGACACAATTCCTTTTAATTAAGAGTTTTTGAACATTTTATTTTACTTCCATCCATTGTTTGGTTTAGGTGACTTGCTTATGTGTTAGTGTCCCATCCCTGGTTTCTGAAACATCCTCAGGTCAGCACCAAGTGTACATCGGTAATCTAATTAGGCTTCACAAAGATGAACTGGTTAGTCCTTACTTAACTTAGCCTGGGACTTCCTAGTCTCGTACTAATTCATTTGTAGTTGGGCAAAGACTAAGAAAGAATTAGCCTAGTCTTGATTCAAATGAAACTTTGTCTGGGAAACCACCCCATGCTGTATACAGATTATAATACTGTCTTAGATTCTCTCTGAAACAGTGTAAGCACAAAGGATTCAAATACTCTAGAGATCGTACTGATGCTTGGATTTGTCCAACTGAGTCATTGATACAACTTCAATAATGATCATTTTTATATTAGTTTGTATTAATGTTATCGCTCTTGTTATGTGACCCCAGCAACACTACTGTGCATACCCAGCAATGGGAACTACTGATAGCTTCATAAAATCCTTTAAACCTAATCATAAGAAGCAGCAAGGGTACATCAAGCTGAAATGAGTTCAGTGTCTTTGCACATTGCTTGTCTGTTCAGCCTAATTTGATTGTATCCCGTATCATCGTCACACAGTAGGCCTGTTTACGTCTCAGAGTGCCTTTAAGTGTCATTGAATGGGTTGGGTTTCAATGCTCATTTCTAATTGAGATTGCTCTGTGAATACTTTGTTTGCATACCATTCCAAAAATGTCCCCGTGTTAATAACAGCTCCTAATGGTTATGTACACCATTAATATGTACTGTGACTTGATAGGCTGATGAAGTTAGACACAATGGGGCGGCTGGAAAATTAGATTCATGAAGTGTTGTTCACGGTTACATCGCAATATGCAGCTTATAACAAAGTCCCAAAAATGAAGTAGAAAGTAGAAATGGAAGCAAAGCAATTAGATACTATTTAAGATGAATAATACAAGTAAGCTCTTTCTGTTTTCTTTCATTACACAAATAAGAAACACAAACTTTTTTTTAGAAAACAATGCATTTTATTTTTACTGAAGCCAAATGTACAGTGTAAGAATGCTGATCACACACTCACCAGACATGAATGTGTGTCATGCTTTTACTTCAGGCCCTGGAGGGAGAGGACATTCATTATGTTTTAACACATGGATAAACTAGTCATTCCTCTGGAGACAGAGACAGACACTTTCTCCGTTGAGGAGAGACGGCGGTATAAAGTAGACCAAATCAGTCTAGGGTGTTTTGGGGTCTGGAGGAGCGTAGGAAATCACTGTGTATGTGTGTTTGTGTTTGTGTGTACGTGCCTGCCTGCCTACCTGCATGCCTGTGTGCCTGCCTGCCTGTGTGTGTGTCCCTTGCTCCCTGAATCTCCATTATCAGAGACACAGCAACACTGCAGATTAAAATGGAGTCCCATCTCCTGAAGCAACCATGTCAATATAGATTAGAAGAACTTCCATTGTCCAAGAGGGTCAACCCCCCCCCACCACTCAATCACCCACTCATCAGCGCAGACCGGGTTGACTTGAAGCTACATTAGACAAAGAAAACATTACCTTAATAACATTTTCAATTAACCCTCATAGCCAGATGCTAATGGTACATGAAGTCCCAAAATAATAATAATAATTTCTAATTACAGTATTGTTTAAAGGCCCTTGCAGGTCCAGAGACATGAATAATGATAGTCTGAATTTGGCCTCTGCAATTTACATTTTTGGCTATCTATACATAGTGCTCATGAGTATATAAATGTTCTATATATTCAAAGTGATCATTATATGCAATGTAGGGTGATGCAAGTGCTTTCTGTATCACAGCTAATAATTCATATTAGCGGGTATTTCATTATTTTAATCGAATGGTACTGTAATGGTACTGTAATGGTACTGTAATGGTACTTTCTGACTGTTTTCTGTAATATTGATGTTATGGACTATTACTTTTGACATTTTGAAGATTGTGCCCCTCTGGGATTTGATGCTACATTACAGCAGTGATGGTCTTGTGTGTAAGAGAGTAAATGGCTGTGGTACCTACTGTTTCCTGTCTTATGAACATAATAACAGGAGAAGAGGTGTCATGGTTCTGTAGCTTCACTTTTTTATTATCATCTCTTCTGAGTTTCTCATCTGGACTAGCAAGCATCTCCCATGTGCACCAGTATCTTCATTATTCCTTTAGCTACTATTTCAAGGATCAACCCTTTATTGGCATTGGTTGTTAAAGATGGAATGTTGAATATGAGTTGTTAGGAAACAGGTCTGTTACATTTGGATGTTATGCTTGCTGATAGATGCATTTTTCTTCAACAATTTGTGGCGTAGTTGGCAGGATTAGTTATTCCCAATTTAGCACATGATCATCTAAGTGTTTGGTCCTCTGTCAACTGTCTGGTTGTCCATTTTATGGCTCTGAGGGTGGTGGTGGGGGCATTCTTCACACCTATTGAGTGGGACTAATGGAACGGCTGTAGAGCTGTGTTGATGTGAGATGACAGACATAACAGGGGGTAGATCACGGTCATATCCCTCTGCCTAATGAAGGCTTAGTAGCCTTTCCACAGTGCCTGTACTCATAAAGCGTCTCAGAGTAGGAGCACCATTTAACCCTCCTGTTGTGTTCGTTTTATGTTCATTCATTCTGTGTTCCCTTTCCAAAATGACCGCCCCATTATAGCTGATTATAAATCCATAATAATACATATATTATCACCTAATGTTGTGTTAGATCTTTTTATCAACTTCAGTTCTTGTGAACAATACAGATTTTGAAGTTCTAATTTATGGCCTGTAGGCCTCATTGACCTGAGCTCATACAACTCGTTTTTGAGTGAAAAAAAAGCATAATGTATGGATTATTTTGACTATAACAAATACTCAGATGAAACATATTGTGCTATTTATCACAGACTGCTTTGTATCAAAGTTTAACAAGGACATTTGTTTTGAAAACATTTTTAAATAGTGCCAGGATTTTATGTCATCATCCCGGGATATGGCGTATCTCGTTGGCCCTGGGGTCATCCTGATAACATTTTCAGCCGACAGCCGACCTCTCCTCTCAGTTGGGAATGAAGACCAGGACAAATCCCCATTCTCTGACTGGAATGTAACAACAACCTCAGCAGGGTCCTCTTCCTCATCACTGGATTGTTCCACATCGGTTGTCTCTTGGTCTGGATCATATTCTGTGTTGTCTTCAACTTCTGACACTTCCTCCTCTAATGCATCTTCACTGTCAGTTTCCTGGCCTCTCTCCTCCTCACATGTGCCACGATCAAAGATATTATCAAGAGCCTCACAAACAGTATATCATTTGGTCGTTGTGCTGCCACAGAATGAATTGTGAGCAAGGCCTCAAAAAAGCTTTATATACTGTACCAGAGTTGTGAGAAAAGTTCTATATATTATTGAAACAATGTTGCGATTATTTGTGAGAATGTCAACAGGTGTGGTTCCCGTAGGGGAAATATTCTAGTGTGTGTGTGTGTGTGTGTGTGCTCAAACACACATGCATGGGAGGGTCTGGGAGAGCAAGTGTGTCCATCTGATGAATGGGCATGTGCTTGAACTCAATTTTATACACTAATTGTAGTCTCACCCATTCATTTCTAATGACCGTCATTTTTGACCAGGAACACAGCTGTACAAAAGTTAAATAAAACACCCAAAATGTTATGAAAATCATCCACATGTGTTTTGTGTGTTCAGATGCCCTGTGTGGACAAAGTCATGGAACCTATTGACAATCAGATTCAATTAACTACATTTTTCAGAGAGGAAACTTGTAAATCGGTCCAATTCGACCGGAACACAACAGGAGGGTTAAATTATCATGAATAAGATTATACTGACACCGGGGACCTGATCCTAGATCAGCACTCTTTTGTTAGTCTTAGACGCTTTATAAATATCGACCCTGGTCAGCAGCCACCTTTCAACTGGCCTGCAACCCAGCTATTCCAGCCACCCCTCAGTTAGCATAGAGTGGGATGGAAGTCACAGCTGGCTGCTGCCTACAGAGCAGAACAGACAGGGCAATACGACAGCCCATTCACTACCAGATGAGGCGCTGGAATACCAAAGGCATTTTGACAGATCATATCTTGTTGTCAACCCTGATGGTACTCTCCAGGATGAAACTGAACACTATTTTTAAACATACTTTAGTAAGCATGAGGGCTTGACTGTGCAGCATCCTCAAAATGCTCCACTGAAGGTCATGGCAATAAGATAATGGATGCGTGTTACAGTTTTCCAAGAACAGCGAAACTATGGTGCATTCTACTATCAAGGTCAACTGTTAATGCACGGTTAGAGAGGCCAATGATTCAAAGCCATGTGGTCTAAGAAGGTGCAGGAGGAAGGAGAAACAGTGTGTCAACCTAGCTAGCTCCCCTGCCTCCTGGGACAAGCTTTTAAATGATTTTTACTGGCGAATCATTAATATTTAGTAATAGGCCCTAAGCCCTTGGACCGCGCTGGCACCACGACTACACTACACATTCTCATTAAAACTCTTTCTGATTAGCTCTCATTGCAAGGGGAGGCCCAGGTCCAAGAAATGCCATGGTAATAGTTTAGTTCTAATTAAAGTATTACATGTTGGGGGCTTTTTGGTGTCAGGCTCATGGCTCCCGCCTCCAACCAATGCTCCAAATCGCCTAATTTTACCTGTCTCTAATGCTTCCCTTTTTCAATCACACTGTAAGCAGATAAAAACCCAGATGTCGTCCCGCAGGGCCATAACAACTTCCATCAAAGCCAAACGGAATGATTACGCTGGCCCTTTATTATTCGTGCCATTATAGTTGGGGAGGGAAGTGGATGTGTTTAAATCGCCTGAGCACCGTGAAATGATACTTCTAATACACAACATAATCCAGACTCTCTCTCTCTCTTCTCTCTCTCTCTCTCTCTCTCTCTGCCTCTCTCTCTCTCTCCTGCCTCTCTCTCCCTGGCTCTCTCTCTCTGCCTCTGCTCTCTCTCTCTCTCTCTCTCTCTCTCTCTCTCTCTCTCTCTCTCTCTCTCTCTGCCTCTCTCTCTCTCTCTCTCTCTCTCTGCCTCT